>NW_007726200.1:699544-709064 GCF_000696425.1 Galeopterus variegatus
CACGGAAAAAGACAAAAAAAAAAAAAAAAAAAAAAAAAGGCAATTAGGAAAGGGGGAAAAAAATCAAGTTATGAAGAAAATGAAACTCTTCATGACTTGAGGAATTGCACATGCCAAGTACATCTAATGAACTTCCTATTTTCGAGGAAGAAACTTTTAGAATACAAAACTGTTTAAAGAATAATATATAAAAAACAGCCACACGACCTAGAATTAAAAATAAATAATAATACATACTAATAAATTAATAATTAAAATTTTTACATTTTTTATCACTTTTTCTTTTTTATTTTTCACCCTTTCTTAAAAGAAATAAAACAATATAATTAAAGCTATAGCCCCCATGTGACCACCACTCACACCATTTGCCTCCCCCAAGGTATGAGCAAATTTGTTTTCATACATTTCCAAAATGTACACCCATAAACTATATAGAGTATTGTTTTGTGTGCATTTTTAAATTTAATTAAATAGTATCATACTTTAAAGCATATTTCTCTACAGGGTACTACTTCACTCAAAACTGCTAGATTTTTGTCTGCATTAAAATATCTTAAGTTTCAGTTCATTTCTTTTACCTGCTGAATGGCATTTTGTCATATGAATATACCGCATTTTATCTGTTCAGTTTACTATTTATGACAGAGTTCACTCATCCTGTTGTGAATATCTCATTGTATGACTCCTCAGAGACATGTGAATGGTCTCTAGGGGATTTAGCTGGAAGGCAAAATGCTGGATTGTAGAGTAGGCCTTTTTCCATTTTACTATAGTCTGCCAAACTAGCTGTGTGTAAGAGTTATGTTTTTAAAATATAATAGCACTATAAAACTCTTTTATGAGTATCTTTTGGTTTTTAAGTTTTATCCCTATTAACCATGGGTTGGCCCACTAAGGCCTGTGGGCCAAATCTGATCTCCTGCCTGTTTTTGTAAATAAAATTTTGGGGTTTTTTGTTTTGTTTTTTAAAGAGGACCAGTAAGGGGATCCTAACCCTTGACTTGGTATTGTCAGCCCCATGCTCTCCCAAGGGAGCTAACCAGCCATCCCTATATAGGGATCCAAACCCGTGGCCTTGGTGTTATCAGCACCACACTCTCCCAAATGAGCCACAGGCCAGCCTCCTTGTAAATAAAGTTTTATGGGAACACAACTTTGCTCATTCATTCACATGTTGTTCATGGCTGCTTTCAAACTACAGTATCAGCATTGAGTAGTTGCAACAGAGACCGTATGGCTGGGAAGCCCAAAATATTTACTCTCTGGCCCTTTACAGAAAAAGTTTGCTTATCCCTATGATAATAGTATTGCTTGTTATCATTCTATTTAGTTCTTTTCTGTTTTGCTTTTTAAATTATCTAATATTCAGCCACATAAACAAATAAGATGATTTCGGAATGTGACAGATGCAATGAAAAATGGTGATGTGAGTGGGATGGGTGGTGACATTAGGTAAGGTGGTAAAGAGAATCTGAGAAGATTCCATCTGAGCTGAGACCCTGGAGATGAGGAAATCAAAGCTCAGAGAGGTTAAGTAATTTGTACAAAATCACACAGGTAGTAAATGGCAGAGACTGAATTTCAACTCAGGAATAATTCCAAATAGAGGGCTTTTTTCCTCTACAGCTGTCTTCTTAAATTCATGTAAATACAATGCAAAGCAGATATGTAAGTATTGTACCAGAAGCATAAGCAAAATGGTTTTGTTCTCCTGGACTTGGCAGCCCAGAGACTGGGGGGTTGTGATGTGTTGAAATTTGGACTCAGTGCTGATGACTGGGTTTGAATCATAGTCCCAGAACTAACCTTGGCTAAATCACTTAAATTTGCTGCCTTCATTGTTTTTTGGTGGCGCAGGGGTGGGAGGCAGCTCGTCTGTAAGGTGAGGAGGGTGTTTGGATGCTCTCCATGGGCTCTTCTGGCTCTCACTTTCTATGACACTGTGACTTTAGGAGGTGGCTCTTGATCTGGGCTTTGGAGGGTGGGGTGATTTTGACAGGCTGCCTTGTAAATGAGGGGAAAAGGTATTCCAGGTGGTGAACAGTTTGAGCAAAAACACAGTGGCTAGTAACTATAGAAAAAATTCTGGGAATGGTATGTAATAGTCTGGTCTGACAAGACCAGAGTTTAATCCTGTAGAAGACAGGAGAAGCAAGAGGAATCTGGCACTGAGCTGAGAGAGGGTCTAAAGTTCTGCTAAGGAGCTGGGCATTGTTTCCTTGGAATTACAGAATTTGAAATGTCCGTGGTCCTTTCTTTAGTATCCCTGTTGTGTGATTGGCCTCTCTCTATATTAACTGTTCAAGTGATAGAGACTTCTCTACACTATCTATTCCATTTTCAGATAGCTCTAAATGTAAGAAAATTCTTCTCTACATTGACTCAAAATGTATGGGTTCTAGCTATACATTTTCCAAGATTTTAATTGGCAGAGGAACGTATACTGGAATATGTAACCCAAGGGCCTGAAGTAGACCTGTGGCAGCACACACATAATATGTACCCCAAAGGAATAGAACTTTAAAAACCTTTAAAAAGCATCCCAGCCGTGAAATATGTATTGAGCACTATTATGCGTCAGTCAGACTGAGAATATAGCAGTAAGGCAGAGTTCCTGCTCTCACACTCTTCCCAGGCTCATGAGGAAGATGGGTCAGTGGACTGTTGTGACAAGGACGCTGGCAGCTTGGGTCAGGAGTACTTAATCTGCAGATGGAGGGTGGAGGGTAAGAGGTCAGGAGCTGGCCAGATTGACCAAGGAGGCAGAAGGGAGAGCACTCCAGGGAGGGGAGCTTGGAGATAGAAATATGAGTGAATGTGACCCATTTAAGGAACTGAAAGCTGTTCTATGGCTGGAGTGTGGTGTGTGTGTGAAGTGGCTAGAAATGAGACTGGTGCAGTAGATAGGGACTGGTCATGAGGGGCTGTGTTTGCCACGCTAAGAATTTTAGATTATATACTGAATTTGATGAGAAGCTAGTATTCTTAAAAATAGTCATGTCCCCTCACCATCCCCCAGATTATAGAATGTATGTATACTCCTTTCTTAAAATATTAGAACATATAGAAAATATGAAGGAAGAAATAAAAATTGCCTTTAATCTCACCAATCAGGAATACCACTGTTAAAACATTTTAGTGTATTTCTAACTAAGTGTGTTTCTTTTTGAAGGTACATAAGAAAAGCATGATCTTATTGCAAAATATAGTTTGTGTTCTGTTTTTTTGTTTGTTTTTAATGTAACATTGTATGCCAGCATTTCCCAGGCCAAGCCATTAGAAGTTTTTTGAGTTGGACTTCCAGTCAAGATGGTGGAATAGATGGTCCCCAGCGTCACTCTCTCACACAAATCAACTAATTTACAACTATTAAAAGGCAATGATAGCCAAGCTGGGGCTGCTAGAGCTCAGGGGAAGAGTAGGAGAGACCTATGAAGTGCAAGAAGGCTAGAGAAGCCACGATGAGAGAAAGAAAAAACTTCTCTGACCATTTCGAGCCCTGGCCACTACCAGGCTGGAGCTGCTGAGTGCCTGGAACAGGAGCAGGCAAAAGCTGCAGCTGTGCCCTTTGGATGAAGTTGCATGGAGGCGGCAGGGGAGAAGAGGGCCTTGGTGGCCCCCAGACCAGCAAGACCACTAATAGGGTTCCCGTGGACCCACATAGGAGCGAGGAGCCACAACAACTGAAAAAAAGGAGCCACTCAGAGGCTGGTGAGTCATCGCAAGGGACCGGCATACAGCCCCATCCTGTGGGAAGTATTTGGAGCACGGGCGGTGGGGGAGATGGGCCCACCGGGAGAACACTGGGACACAGCAAGGACAGCTGATCTGCCCCCCCCAATCAGCTCAGGACCACTCACTGGAGACTGGTCAGGAATATAGAATTTCATGGGGTGCAGTTTGATGAAAAGACTCAGGCCCAGACCAGTGTTTCTACACAACTCTGGTGCATTGGATTTCACTAAACCTGGAAGTCCTATAGAGTCAACCATTGAAACCTGAGCTGCACAAAAAGCCTTCCCCAGGGAATCAACAGCAAAGCAGCAGTTTAGCTCAACTACAGAGCTCAAGTACTGGTCCCCACAGGAAGTTCCCCCACTTTAGAAGTAAGCAAAGGACAACAAATTAGTTGTAGCACAGAGTTTAACTGATGGGAACAGCAAATAATCCAACACAGAACTGAAAGAAAAAACAGAGTACCCACAACCAGCAACAAACTTTAATATTAACTAGTAAAGGTCTTATTTCACCAAAGAACACCTATAACACCTAGAAGGACCAGAAGTCCCCTGGGCTACCAAGCCAAGAATGGGGGACAACAAGGCACACTGCCAGCGCCACGGGGCCCACCCGGGGTCCTGGGGTATAGAGCTGGGAACCGGACCCTCCTCCCACAACCAGGCACACTGCCATTGCCACCACCAACTAGGTAAGGAGCATGCCAGAAACATCACCCCCATGTGGTGGCCCACCACAACCACCAGAATAACCATGGCTGCCGTGAAAGTGGCTAGACTCCACAACCACTGTGCAGATGGTCCACCAGCCACTGGAGTTCATTGACACAAAGAGAGTCACCAGAAAAGAAGATGTCTCTCTCCACAAAGCTCATTCCAGAGTGACAGAAAAAGCATCTGCTCTAACATAATATTGGGGGACCTGAACATACCTCTCTGCATTGGACAGATCATCTAGGCAATAAATCAACAGAGTAACCATTACTCTTTCAGAAAGAGAGAAGAAATCTAAAGTAATTAGAGTGGGGAGGAGGGAAGGAGAAGGGGGATGGGGAGAGATCGGACAAGGGGCAAAAAGAATAAGTGCGATTTGTAACAATACATATGTTCGTAATGTTGATTTGATCAACATATGTCAAGGTTGAAGCCCCAAAATCAGTATAATCAATTATGATTCAGTAAAAATAAAAAAAACTCTTTTAAAAAGTTTTTTGAGAACTTCTAACAACTACATATAATAGCCCAAATGGTGACTATATGTTATTATACTTAAATATTTCATAGTGGGTTAAATTTTAAGTGGCTTGCATTTTTGTACTATTACAAATAATGTGTGATAAACAGCTTTGTTTGTAAATTTATATTCACATCTGACTGTTTCCTTTGGATAGGTCTAGCCATGTCATTGGTTGCCTTCTAAGCAGGGTATGATGGACTCAAGTGACAGCATTGTAAAGGGTGGATTGGAAAGAGGTGATCTGGAGGCAAGCATATGAATGGAAATGCTATTTGAGCAATTTATGCAAAGTATGAGGTCATAAACTAAGTTATTGGCAGCAAGGTCAGAGAAAAGAGGAGAGAATAATGATTCTTAAGGTATTTGCATAATAGAGCTTTCTGTGAACTTGGTGAAAGCTATCAGCATTTTCTACATATTAATTCAGGGGCTTCAGGGGCCGCTAAAATGGCTATAATGCATAGGGAGAGAAGGGTGACAGGGGGTTAAATGGTACTCTTCTCTGAGATAGGAAAAACCAAGGAGGAAGAGCAGTTTGGAGGGTTAGCCTGGCAAGGGGGAAATTGTCAGCTCAGTATTAGGTGTGTGTTACCTTTAAGGTTACCAAGGTAAAACTGTCAGGAAGATAGTTTACAAATTAATCTAATAGCTTAGGAAAGAGTTCCGAGCAGAATGTTAGGGAGCCATCCTCATGAAGATGGTGGTGCTGAGACCCTGGACACAAATGTAGTTCTAGAGATCAGGGTGTTTATGATAAGAGGACATGGGACATAATCCAAGAGATGAGTTTCTCTTAAGTAGCAGACAAGGGGGAACTAGAGAAGGGGCGCTATGAGATAAGTATGAAGAAAACCAAAAGAGAATGGTGTTGAGGAAGCCAGGAGAGTCAAGAGTTTCAAGGAAAAAGTCATCAAACTGTTCAGCGACGCAGAGGTCAAGCAGCAGAGGGTTCACTTTTTCTTCTTGCTTATATTAAATAAGGAAAGCTAGATTTCCAAATTGTCGTATGACTTCGATTACCTCTCCAACATTTGCTTTTTGCCATGTTTAAAATCCTTTTATTGGTGATTATTTTTTGGACACGGTATACTCTGTCCAAGCTTCCAATGAAAGCACTGCTGGTCAAGCCCCTAGCAACTTACTTCAAGTTCTGTTTAAACCAGCTGAGACCTCATGTTTGCTCATGTGGGCTCACTGGGTTTTAATAAGACTCAGTTTTTTTGAGCTTCAGCAACTAGTACTTGGAATTGTAGATTTAAAATTACAGAATTTGACTTGTGTCCTTGAAGTTTGATCGTTACCTGAAGAATTGGTTGAAAACAATAAATGTTTAATTGTTGCAGTTTAGAGAATGTCTTTATTGTGTTGCCAAACGCTGAATGACAGAGAGCTTTAACTCTAACAAGCTTTAATTAGAAAGAGAAAAAAAAAAAAAAAATCAAAGGGTGATGTCAACCAGAATCAAAGTGAACCAGAACAAGAAATACTTTTATTGGTTACAGAACATCAACAATGTGTGGTATAGTCTTTTCCACTTCTTTTGCTGACAATGAAAATACTGCAGGCTTCCCTAGGGGGTTCAGTCTGTCAGTCTTATTGAACACATAATCATTTTGATAGGTGTTTTTCATTGGTAATTTGATGCTCTTTGGGGCTGCAGAAAATTATTTACTTTTAAAGATATGCTAAATTGATTCTCGGCTTTAAAAACAAAACAATATGGTACATGTTCCTAATGAAGGAAGAAATGAATAATTAATACAGTTTATTGCTTAGTAGTGAATTAGCTTGTTTTTGAGTATTATTTCTCTCAGCACAATGCTTTAAAGATGCTGACATCAAAGAGTTACCACTTTTTTAGAGGTCATTATATTATAATAGAAAACAGTTGTCCATAGAGGAAATTATGTATATTATTTTGTTTTATAAAGAACGTGGTTATCTTTCTCTTGAGGTGAAATTTTACCCTTCTCTAAGATAAGATTTTATTCTGAAATTCTTGGTCCTTTGGTCTTCTTGCTTTCCAGTGAAGTTCACTATTATATGTTTTAACTCCTTTGGGCCTCTCCTCCCCATCCAGTCTAGGACCTTTGGGCCATTCTTTTAATCATTCTTTGACCATTCTAGTCAACTCTCTTGGCCCTTGACTTTTCATTGAACCTAGTTCCGTCTGCCCGGGCTCAACCTAATCATTTGACATCTTACTACTGTACCTGGGCTGCTGACAACTGCTATCTAAAACTTGACAACCATGGCAGTTGTAGCCTCTATAAGTCAACGCTTTCCAATTTGATAGGCCCTTAAGATGGCCTTAGCAATCCTTGTTTGTTTCCCTAAGCAGTCCTCCCCTTTGTGACTATTCTACACTTTCACCCCTGTCTTTAAACTTCCTCCCTGCCACCTATTCCCTCAGTCTCAGAAGATGATCTTGACCCCTGTTTCATTGAGGCCACTAGGCAGGAACTTGTGAGTTTCCATCTACACTATCACTATCTACCCATTTTTTTCTCAACCCATGTCACCTTCTAGCTACTTTCCTACTTTTTCTCCTTAACTTTGTCACCAGGCTGCTTGAAAGACTAGTGCCTATTTGTTTACCCTTCTTCTCTCTAGTTTCCATCCAAACTGCTCTGGACAGGTTACCAGTAACCTTACTGTTAAAGCCTATGAGATATTTTTCAGCCTTCAACTTATTTGGTCTCTGTCTGGCATTTTGTTATTATTGAGCATCTTCTTAAGCTTTTATGAATACTTCTCTTTTGGATTTTTTCCTACCTTATCAGAAAAAACAGAAGCATTTAATACTTTACAAAATAATTGGTGTAAAAGCTTACAATTCAATATTACTTATACTTTTAAGAATACATTATACTTTTTTATTATATAAATATATTATAATTCATTACTGTACTTTAAAAAATAAATATTTATTTTTTTAAATGTTTGACCACAGTAATCATTTCACTATGTATATGTATATTAAAACATCATGTTGTGTACCTTAAAATATATACAATAAATATATAATATATTAATTTTTCCTTGTTTTTTTTTTCTTTCCTAGTTAATGAAGGAGTTCCCCCTTCTGAGCATGTTCAACATCCATGAAAACCTTTTAGAAGCCCTTCTGGAACTTCAAGCATATGCTGATGTTCAGGCAGTCTTAGCAAAGTATGATGGTAAGTCCTTGGGTATTTTTGTGTATTTCAGTATTCCTCTCTTTTTGATGTATTCCAGTAATTAGATTGAAAGGTTCATTTCAAGTAGCACAGCACTTCGATAACTATCCTCTTACAGAATTTTTTCCCCTTATACTTTTATGATGGCGTTTTATAGAATCTTAGAATTTCTTTTTTTTTTTTTCTTTTTGTCTTTTTTCATGACCAGCAACGGATCGCAACCCTCAGTGTTGCGCCCGTACCGGGCCGGGACCGGCAACGGGATCGCAACCCTTGGTGTTGCTCCCGCACCTCGCTCAGCCAGTGAGCGGCCGGTCTGTATGTGGGACCCGAACCCTCGGCGGGAGCGCCGCCGCGCTTCCCAAGCGGCGCACTGCAGCAGTGCGCCACCGGGCCAGCCCAGAATCTTAGAATTTTATGGTTAGTAGGAGCCAGAAACATTGTCTGGCCTGTGCTCCATTCCTTTTCCCTCCCTACAGACTCCACTTGCACTGTACCTGTCAGGCAGTTATGTATACTCTGCTTTATCACTTTCATGGTCAGGAATCACTCAGCACTCTTCAGGCAGCACATCTCCTGGTGGGACAGCACTGACTGTTAGAGCTCTTGCTACGTCCACTACCTGTTGGCCAGGTTGTCCCTTTGAAGCAATATAGAACAGCTAGTAACCTTTGTACATGTGTCAGCTCAGTACATATTTGAATATGAAATCAAGTCTCCTTCATCCCAAGTCTTCTCATTAGCAGAATATCCCCATTTCTTTACATGGTGGGATTTGAAGTCCCTTCATCATTCTGGTTACTCACCCATGAACTTATTCCATTTTGCCTGTTCTTAATAAATCAAGAAAATAAACTGGCACATCCTAGAGATTTTAAAATTCTTCTGCTCATATTGCCATTATCTATGAATTCATTATGTGATTAATGGTACAAAAAGCATTCACGTAATTACCTGCCATGACCTCGCTACTAGAATCTCTGCAGAACTTAATACTATTCTGTCTTATTTCAATAACTATCTCCCTAAAATAAATGTGTTTGCCTATAAAGTGGATATTAGGGGCCGGCCCGGTGGCGCACTGCTACAGTGCGCCGCTTGGGAGCGCGGTGGCTCTCCCGCCGAGGGTTCGGATCCCACATACAGACCGGTTCCCGCTCACTGGCTGAGCGAGGTGTGGGCGCAACACCGAGGGTTGCGATCCCGTTGCCGGTCCCGGTCCAGTACGGGCGCGACACTGAGGGTTGCGATCCGTTGCCGGACACGAAAAAAGACAAAAAAAGGAAAAAAAAAAAAAAAGAAAAGATGGGAAGCTTCAAAATACTTTTGGAGGGCCGGCCCGGTGGCGCCCTGCTCCAGGGCGCCCC
>NW_007726200.1:709075-830648 GCF_000696425.1 Galeopterus variegatus
TTTTTTTTTTTTTTTTCTCAAGATTGCTTTGGGACCGGCCCGGGGGCGCACTGCTACAGTGCGCCGCTTGGGAGCGCGGTGGCTCTCCCGCCGAGGGTTCGGATCCCACATACAGACCGGTTCCCGCTCACTGGCTGAGCGAGGTGTGGGCGCAACACCGAGGGTTGCGATCCCGTTGCCGGTCCCGGTCCGGTACGGGCACGACACTGAGGGTTGCGATCCGTTGCCGGACACGAAAAAAGACAAAAAAAGGAAAAAAAAAAAAAGTGGATATTAGGGAATGATTACTTATATATGTAATCATTTTTTGCTTTGTAAAATATTCTTTCTTTAGTAAGCTTCTTCAGTGAATTTAGGGAATTATTTAGATCACAAATTTTCAGGAATTCATCAGTTACATAGAGCAAACTATACCATTTGAGTCTTATTTTTGACACACAGTTCTTCATGAGGAATCTCTGAAATGGGTTTGAGTTGTTATCCCATACAGTTGGGGGAACTGAGGCATTGTGAGGCTGTTTTTGTTTTTGTTTTGTGTTCCTCAAATTCTTGCTCAAATTTATGGAAACTAAAAGCCCTTGGCCAGTGATGGCATGACTTTGTCTGTGCAAACATGAGCACCCTGTGTAACAAGATATAGGCTACCTAGTATGGAACTGATTTTAGAAAGAGAGAAAAGTATTTGTGGAGCACTTTAAAGTAAACAAAATAAAGACTGTTTGGCCTTCACATCAGCTCACTTTTATTCTCTGTTTATATACTGAAATCATACTGTTCAGCTAAACAATAGTCTAAGCTTGGGGGTCTAAACTATAAGGCTGCCTTGTAGGAAAAGTGCTCCTACACTGAGTATATTTAGTATTAAAGGAACCCAGTTCCTTTAATGGGTTCAGGTAGCAGTTCAGTTTTCCAAATGCCACCCCATAGCCATCAGTGCCATAGCGAGGTTCCAATGTTCTCATCCCCAGCACTGACCTGTACTCAACCTGATATATCAAGCCTTAAGAAATCAAGATTTAACCAACAGAGCCTTTGGGATCACTGGTCTCGAAGGCTTCTTTCATGAAGATCTCAGAAATCATCATTTGCGTGTTATAAGACCGATTGTAAAAATATAGAAATAAACTCATTTGGAGCTTTCCATTGTCTCTATATATCTCATGGCACAGCCTGTGTTCCACAACGACCCAAAGCTGACTTATTACATTCTGATAACATATGTTCACATTATTTGTTACAACAGCCCATCCCACCCTCAACTAAAACTTGGCTCACACTTTGAAAAATTCCTTTGTTGCAAATGGACAAACTCACCATACCAAGGCCCTTGTGTTGAGCTGTGTTTATGTTGTGTACCTGGCAACAGAGATGATGTTCTTCTTCATTATTCATGGAAAAAGAGCCTCATTAGTGGCAGTACACATACTGTTGCTGAGATGCCTCATTAGGGGTTTTGAATTCAGCAGTTGTCAATAGAGTGCAAATGACCTAACCCCAATTGAATTCTGAAGGGAATTTTGCTGACTTGGCTCAGGCCTGTATCATTTACAGTAGAAATATAATGAAGTGGCTGCTGAAGTTACTGTTCTTGGGTGAGCTGCAACCACTCAAGATTGTTGAAAAACATGCGTCTTGTTCTTCACCCCATATCATGAGATGTGTTCTTTTGAGTTCATTTCTGCTACTTTTCCTGGAGACCTGAAGAACCTCGAATGAGCTGCTGGCCCTTTATCTGGCCCCTGCACAAGGAAGTGGGTGCTTTAGAGAGCTTGGAGTACAGACAGCTTTTAGGGGCACCCTGTTCTTTACCCTAGTTCAGATGTCATCATTCTAATCCATGAGATGCTGGAAAGCACTTTGAATCCTAGCCCCTCCATCCCTCTGTCTAGAGCCACACCCAAAGCAGCAGGATTATATGTTATCTTTGCAATTTGGAATGCTCTAGTTCAGTAGCTGTTTCTTGGATGGGGTATGGGTACAGCAATCCTTTTTTATTATATTTGCTAGGTGTCTGATTTTTGTAAGTAGTATTTAGAGAAGTGACACAATGGAATTAGTGCTGCTTTTCTGACCTTTACAAAAAGTATTTAGAAAAATGGCATGAGATGGGGGGAAAAACAACATATTTTGGGGAAAGGAGAAAGGCAAAATGTTTTTTCCTTGTCTTACTCTTCTTCACCATTTTAAAAAAAACAAGTTTGACTTTGAGTTTGAAAATCAGTGACATTCACAAACACCTCTTATAGTGAAACACTTTGAAAACCCTGGGTCCCTAGTAGGATTATCTGTTAATTGGTCACACCTCCTTGTAGTCTGCAGTCTCATTTTGATCTTGCCCTTGAGATAACTTCTCATGTTTTATTGTTCCAGCCATTAGTCTGAAATGCTATCTTTCTATCCTCAGTTTTCATACTCTTTTATTTTCAATTTATTATTCAGCATTATGGGTGGGCAGTTTTCATCCAGGTGGTTGGTTCTCGTCCTGTAATGTCCTTTATACAGTGACTAAAATAACAACTGCAGCAACAGCTGGCATTCTTATAATGTGTCAGTGTCAGACATGATTCTAAGCTTTACATGGATGAATTCATTTATCCTCACCATAAGCGTGGTTGGTAGATGCTGTGGTTAGTCCCATTTTACAGCTGTGGTAACTGATGCAGAAAGAAGTTAAATAACTTGTTTACAGGAAGAGCCTAAGATGTCAAAGTAAAGCCATGTAGATGTTATGTTATGAGACGAAAGAGATCAAATGAGAACAGTCTTTGTTAAATATGATGTGAATTCTATGAGGAAAACAAAGACAGGATAAAAACCAAGGTGGTCTGACTCCAGGCCCGTGCTCTTAACTATCACAGTTACTTTCACTCTGCTGTTGGCAGTACTTTCTATATTGTTTTTATTAATGCCATTGTTCTTGTTGTTATTATTAGCTACAATTTATTGAGAATCCACCATGTGCCAAGCATATATACATATTTGCTATAACCTCACAATAACCTTTCAGGGAGATAGTTATTACATTTCAGCAGATACAGAAACTGAGGCTTTGTGAGTTTAAGTTATTTGCAAGACCACGTTCCTAGAAAATTGTGGAGCTGGAATTCAAATCCAGGTCTAGCTGGCTCTAAAGCCCATGTGTTTTCCGTAAATGTAAGCCTTGCTAAAGTGATGTCCTCTGCCATTCTCTCCTCTTATGAAGGCATGAATTAGGTAGGCTGGAGCTGTGTTGCAGAATTTCAGTGATGCCAAATTGACTTTAAGATTCCTTTCTAAGCATTCTTTAAGAACTGAGTATATGTATATTTGCCTGTCTTTCCATCTTCAGTCAACAGCCTGTGTTCCAGCCTGTGTTCTACCTTCTTTCTTTAGTCACAAGGGGATTTGATGTGTGGTGTTCATTTAATTTGAGATTTATCATCTTTTTTTTCCAGTCATACATTTGCTATAAAGATAGTGATGTTTTCAAGATCATTAAGTCCCCAGAACCTTCTTTTAGAAGCCAAAGTGAAAGTTGTTACAAGTGTTGGATTGCCTTTCAAAGAAGTTTATATGCCACCTAGGTTGAAAATTTAAGTCCCAAAGATTAGAGTGTTAATATGGAAAAGAATTTATGCATTTCTTATTCATTATCATTTGTGCATTTTGATTTTAGAAGAATCTTATAGAGTAAGTGAATATGAATTGGAGTGCTGCAGGGTACATTTAGGAGCATCTAGTTCTGCCTGTCTCTAGTTAATGATCTAAAAGGGGCTATCTAAAGGAGGTCATAGGTCCTGGGGAAGAAGTGGGCCAAGTTCCAGCTCTGCCTTTCAGTAGCTGAGTGAACTCAGCAAAGTTCTTAACCTTCTAAGCCTTGGTTTCTTTCTCTGGAAATGGAATCAGTGCTTAGAAAGGTTAAGTATCTTGCCCAAGATCACATAGCTGGTAATTTGTTGTGAGGATTAAAGTATTTTAATCTATGTTAAGGGTTTAGAACAGTGTGGGACAAACAGTAAGAGTTCAGAAACTATTCGCTGTTTTAAAGAGCCAGGATCACCACTCCTGAACTTTACCACTGTTTTCCATTGATTTGTCCAAATGGAAAATCATATATAAAATGTCAGTTGAAATGAGAGAATAAGGGCCCAGGCTTGTGCCCCGCAGTAAGGCAGTGTTATGGTCTGTTGTTAAATTAATTGTGAATCTAATAGAACATATGTATAGATGTTTGATAAGAACTGAAATGCTTAGTTTTATCTACAAACAATTCTTAAACTTTTGGAAAGCTGGGGAAAGAAAAAGAATGCCAGCGATTTTCACTCCTGGTCAAAGAACAAATTATTTGTTTGGGTTCACAGCAACTTCAGCCTCTGAACAATTTACACCAATGGAAATACAAATCCAAGCTATTTTGGATATTTGGTCCATTAAGTCATTTAGTGATTGTCCTAAATTAGGGGACAGAAACCTCCCTGAAATGCACAGCTGGTCTTTTTTACAGTCACGAATGTTATATAAAGGAAACAACTATATAAAGACCATTTTTATTGATGCCATCAAGCTCTTCCTAAATTAGCATTATTATCTGCCATCTGGTAATGTGCAGAGGGTATACTTTTTAGAACAGGACATGTTTCCAACATTGAAGGAAATACTTTCATCTCAGTAGATTGAAAACAGAAGTAAGTCATTAGGGAATCACTCTGTGTTGAGACTATTCAGAGAATAAGCCTTTTGCTGATACTGTTTTACAGAGTCAGCATGTAATTATAAATAAAAATTTCATAAACCTTGTTCATTGCCCAAGGCCTTATAACCAGCGCAGATTATTCAACTGTCATCACAGTTCCTTTGAAACGGTCACTGGTGACCTGTCTTTTTTTATTTATTTATTTATTTATTTATTTTTTTCGTGACCGGCCACGGATCGCAACCCTCAGTGTCGCTCCCGTACCGGACCGGGACCGGCTACGGGATCGCAACCCTCCGTGTTGCTCCCGCACCTCGCTCAGCCAGTGAGCGGCCAGTCTGTATGTGGGATCCGAACCCTCGGCGGGAGCGCCGCCGCGCTTCCCAAGCGGCGCACTGTAGCAGTGCGCCACTGGGCCGGCCCGTGACCTGTCTTTTGGTTAGGCTGTTTTCCCTTTATGTTTGAGGAGTAAGCAAAAATGGGAGGGATGTGAGATGTCAGCAGGACCAATGAATAAAATCTGTATTCCTCAGTATGTAAAGTGTCAGGCCGTCCAGACCTCCAAAAAAGTGCTCTTCAGTCAAACAAATAGATGTGAATTTTGATGCCACAGGCACAAGCAGCTATTAAAACATCCACCAGAAGATTAGGCTGCATCTGAGAGAGAAGAAAGAATTAGCAACAGACTCTAAGCCTTGTCCAGTTCCCTTCCTTGTGCTGGCTGTTATGGAAAAGCTCAAGGATACCAGGCAGATGCATGAAGAGAATCCTTGTGTAAAATACAGGCAAGTGAACCACATTGCTGCTTCGGAGAAGAAAATAATTATCTGCATTGATGCCATGGGCTGTGGCTTCAGACCTGTAAGCGCAAGTCACTGAGAAATGATGGCCCTGCATAGCTTTGCACTGGATGCCCTGCTGATGTGGACTCAAAGAGGCAGTGCTGCCCAGAGGAGTGGGCCTTTGAAGCTACTTTAGAACAAATGATAGACTGTCAGGGGATGGACTATACATGTATCGAGCAGTTCTGATCATAGATGTCATTTCAATGAGGACTGTTTGCATAAGAAACTTCTACCGTCTCTGATGATGGAATGCATACATCTATAATTTACAGAGTTGGCACATGCACAAACCCTCTAAATTTATGTTGACTTTAGTAATCTTTATTGCCCAGTTATCATAATTTACCAGGGTAACATCCCTCCCCAACCAGCCATTACCATCATAGAAACTGCTGTGTTTGGCTCCAGAGCACAAGCCACAGAAGGGCCCTTGAACAAAGACTTTCTGGAGTTAATCCAGTCCAAAAGTTGCAAATAACATCTGGTATTTGGATTTGCAGCATAAGATGAATTTTTCTGGGTGTAGTTGAACTTGTGTTGCCTGCTCTTCCCCCAGCCCCAAATTACAAAGGTCATGTAGAAGTTCCCGATTGAATCATTGAACTCCCAGGTGGCACATCTTTTGAGGTTCTTGTATATCAGTCCTTTTTATTTCTTCAGTGAAGTTTTCTCCTTTGGTTGAAAGGAGACATTGGATTGCTTTTTGAAAGTGGGGCAAATAGACCTCACACCATCTGGAACCAGCAACACACAAAAATCTAAAGACAGAATCCTGTATTTCTATTGTTTTCTTTGTATCATATCATGAGCAGGAGTAAATGAGAAATGTTATTGAGGACAGCCACATGAAGGGATAGCATCACATAATGGGACGGACAGTAACAACATATCACAGTCCACAAACAGGTTCTGAAGGAGAAATGGATTGCTTTTGTGTGTGTTTGTTTTCTATTTTCATTTGTTTGGTTGTTTCATAGCTCCAAAAGCATCTGTGAAGGCCACATGCTTTGGATTAATGTGAGCTTCAAGTGTATTTGGTGGAGATGATATCAATATGTTGCCTGACCAAAAAAGGGGAGACTTAGTACTTCATAATCTTAAAGTATTACAGAGGGTAATTAGGTTAATTTTTCAAATTACTTCAGCAAGGGTCTATTGGACCCGTACTATGTTGAAGATACTTTTAGGTGCTTCTGGATTCAGAGATGAATGGATATATTCTGTGTCACCAAGAAATTTTCAGTCTAGTGGAGAAAGACATTAAGACACATACACACAAAACCCACAGTAAGTTGAGGTGATATGAATCAGTGCTCAGTGAATCTGTTTGAAACATGCTGTGGGAGTGCAGGAAAGAAACTCTTTGAGAGCAAGGTCTTTGTCTGCTCCATCTCAAAGCCCTGTGTATGAGGATGGTTGGAACAACCGTGGTCAATGAGTGAATCAGTAGATAGAGATACCACTATGACATTGTGCCATCATTTACAGGGCAAGAAAATATTTTAGAATCATAGATATGAGAACTGACTTGCAATTGACTTATCTTAAGCATAGTAACAGCGATGATCCTTTTAAAACTACATCTTGTTATGATTGGTGGATGAACCAAAGGAAATTAGATCAAAAAGATTCTCACTGAAAATTATTCTATCCTGTTTAAAATTTTGCGCTATGGGTTTTCCAAGGCCCATCTATTTGACAGTTTTACTCATAATTACATAAGTTTCTTCCAAGATTATTGTGTTGAACTTTTGCTATTATGAGCCATTTATGACTTTTGCAAATTCAAGTCATTCTCCTCAAGATGACCTTTTCTTTCAGCAGCATCTTTCCAGTAAAGGGTCCTTAAGGAGTCAGAAGAGGTGTGGTTTGCCTTCCTTGTTTCTAGTCAGATTCTTTTACTTTTCTTCAACCTCATTTCAGCTTTTACTTTTTTTTCTTTCTTTCCCACTTTTTTATTCCACTGCTGTTTCAAATAGACATTTAGATTAGAGCACCAATGCAATTTCATGCATTCTGCTGGAACGCCATAAACAAAGATAAATGCAGTACACATGTTGAGAAATAACAAGTTTCGGACTCCCTTAAGACACCCATTAGCATTGATCACTTTTGTCTTCCAGGAGCAAAATTAGATGTGTTTGCAAATTGAAGGAAGCTAATATGAAGACATTTGAGATGTTAGTACATTAATTTAGGATTCCATTCAGTAAACACTGACCAACTATATTTCAGACATTGTTTTGTCTTGGGGGTACAAAGCGATGAAGAAACGCAGCTTTTACAACTAAAGCACACCATGTAAGAAGGACAGGGAAATAAGAGAACAAACAATTGCTGTCAAGTATAAGGACTGTAAGAGACTTTAACCCAAGATGGAAGGAACACCTCACCCAGCAAGGGGGAGTGAGGGAAGCCTTCCTGGTGGAGGTGGTGTCTGAACTGAATTAGACAGTGAAGGTGCTTCAGCCAAAGAGACATACTGTACTGAAAGGTGCAGGGGCACAATTGACATGGCTTATGTGGAGAACACCCCATGTCCCATGTCCCACAGAGCCGAGGGATGGAGGGAGCAGACAGTGAAGGGCTGATGTGCTGAGGGAGTTAGGTAGGGGCCAGCCCTCGAAGGGCTTTTGGTCTAGCTTGGATTTCATTCTGAAGGCCTTGGAGAGACATGGAGGCAATTTCAGCCAAGGAGGGGCTTCACTGTGACTGCAGAGTGAAGAGAGAGCTGCCCTTTTTGACTTGAGGTGGTTGAGAGATGAACACACAGTGTGAGAGCACTCAGACACTAGACAGTGTAATGCTACTGAAGAGGGCTGAGTTGCTGATTTCAGACCCTGTAGTGAAGCACACTTCTACCCTGTAGGGAGACATCGGTAAGATTTTTCAAACACTGATATAAAAGAGTTAGTAGAATTTGGCTTTTCTTTTTTCTTTTTTTAAAAATTATCAATATACAGTGTAGTTGATTTTCTAGCTTTTTAAAAGAAAAACAAGTAGGAATCCCAGTGCAGAAACTTTTTTGTCTCTTAGGTGAGCAAAACTTCCTATTTTAAAATAGGATGTAATTTAATTTAATTAATTAAATTTAATTAATTGATTAATTAATTTCATTTGCTCTCTGGTGATCTTTTAACCACAGGAAACTGAGGCCAATGTAGACCCAGCATAAACTTCAGGTAATCTTTTGGGGGAGTGTAACTAAGACATGATGAAGAGCCTGCCAGGGCTTGTGTAGCCCATCAGCACCTACCTGCTTCTGCTGAGTTGTAATAGTGACATGAAGAAGGAAAATGTGAAATGTGGGGAACAGGTGGAGTGTCCACCAATACTTTATATTAAAGGTTGTGAATTTGGAGACAGTGGAGTACACGATGTGGGTGCCTACATGCGTAGATCTGTAAGTTCATCTACTAAATGAACACACCTTTTAAATTCTTACACCGCTGATACTTGAGTTACTACTAAGGAAGACAAAGCATAAGAATAATACCCTGGCTTTAATTCTTAACAAAAAGGAGGAAGCTTAAGAGAAGAAAACCATGTTATCCTGTAGCAGTAGTAAAAGAAAGGAATGTTAGGCATAGACATGTTCCTTGAATCTAAAACCAAATAAAGAAAAACAATAAAAAGCCAGAGCCTGCTCCTTTTTTTTTTAATTCAAAGAAGAGATACACATGAACCCATAAATGGAGATTCAATAAATATAACTTTCTTTGTGCTGACGCTATTTGACATAGGACATATGGAGACTTTTTTTTAAGTCGAAAATGATACAAGAAGGATAGGAGATTCTAAAAGATGAAATCATAATTACTCCCAATGGGAAAAGATATAAAGGGAACACAAATGATTAAAGTATATGAAAAGATTAGAATGACAAATAGCTAAATAAGTATATACAGGTGAGATATAAACCTGTAAGCAGGGATGGCTAAGGCCCAGAGAAAGCAAAAGCCTCAAGACTTTAATGTGTGAAGCTGTTTTCCTAGCAAAATGATGACAGTGTGAGAGAATGATGACAAAAGAAATAAAAGCAAGTACCACACTGGCAATATGGGATGGTGACAGTGACATGGTATTGCAAGATCAGTTCTGCCACTAATTAGTTGGGTGGCTCTTAAAAATATCATTTAGCTTCTCTGGGACTGCATTTCTTCATCTGTAAAAGAAAAAGATTTGGAGGGGTTACCTTGGCACTCCTGTACTGTTGTCCCATTCATTGCTTCTATCTTATAGTAGTACTGTTTGAAGCAGAAAATTTATTAATAAGGTGATAAGAAGTACGGCTGTTTATTTCTATTTTCTATTTCTCTTTAATACTTTTAATTCTTTCTTTTTTTTCTTTTAGAATTTCAGCAAATAAGTCAATCCAAACAAAATTCTAGAAGAGATGATTATGTGGTTTATGAATAATTAGGAAAGAAAGAGGTGACTGAAGATCCAACATGGATTTACTAAGGAAGTTGTGCCAAACAAACACAGATGAGACAGTAGACGTGAAAGTATTTGTAGTTCATACAATAGTGTTCAAACATTTATGTTAATAGTTTAAATGGCTGTTTTTCTTCATGTTTCTGAATTAGGGGAACACCGTACAAGAGTTTGTATCTTTATTTAAACAAAAAATTTGATAATGTTTTTAATGCTATCCTTTTAGGTAACATGGAGCAATGTGATCATAATACTAAATTCATAAATGGTTGCATGTATATCATTGCAGACCATTGCAAATTGAGGGTGATCTCTGGAATCGTGTTCCCAGATTCTCTCCTTGATATTGCCATGGTCAGTATTTTTTAAATCAGAACTTGAAGACAACATAGCACGGTTAAAAATCATGGGCTCTGAGAACGACAGCTCATATTATTCTAGCTGTGTGATGTTGGCATATATCTTAACCATTCTATGCCTCATTTTCCCCATCTATAAAACAGGACTAAGAGTGGGTCATATTTCACAGTGTTGCCCTGAGGATTAAATAGGATAATGTGTGTGATTAACATCAGTGCCTGGCACTTAGTAAGCCCTTGGTAAATGTTAGCAGTAATTGTGATGATGATGATGATCATATGGGGAGGTAGGTGTGCTTATGAAATGGAGCAAAGCTGTGGGTGGTAGCTTGAATCAGAAAGATGACTAATAGACTGGAATGATGTGCTGAAACCATTACAATTTAATAGTTCAGATTTAATTTAAAGTTTAATGGAGTAAAATGTGAAATCCTGCATATAGGTTTTCAGATTTTTTTCATGGCTTACATAAAAGAGAGAAAAGACCTGACTTTGGCTGAAATCAGTTTGAATAGAATCTAAAGGGTTTTGTTGACAACACAGTCATAGGAACAAACAGAGTCCTGATTGCTCAACACCGGGGTCATCCTAGTGTAGTGGCCAGCTCCTTAGACTGTGCATGTTCCCTAAGCTTTGTATTAGTCAGGCTTGGGGGAATTTAAGGGATTATTTTCATTTCTAATTTTCATATTTTGAAATCACCTGTTACCTGGTAACAAAAATAGGTGAGAAGTTCTGAAGGATATGTCAATTGAGGAACTGGAGGTATTTATCCTGGAAAAGATTGGTATAGAGAAGATATGTTTTCTATCTCAACATTTGAAAGGCAAACCTGAGAAACAATCAGATTCTGTTTTGTTATGGAAGGCAAAACTAGTAAGTGGTTTTTAGATAAGGATTCATAGAGAGAATGTAGTGGGGCAAAACGATAAAAGGCAAGTGACATGTTACGGAGGTTAGATTGGTAAGAGAAGACATCTTCAGGTGACCACAGGATTACAGGGTTTTAAAAAAATATTTTTCTTTATTAAGGTATAAATTACATAGAGTAACATTTACAAATCTTAACTGGAGAGGGATGATTTTTTCACTCGTGTATATACCCATGTGGCTACCACCCAGAATGAAACATAGAACTTTCCATCATCTCAGAAGGTTGCCTCATACCCTCTTCCAGCCAATAACTTCCCTCTAGCCCAGAAGTAACCACTTTCCTGTCCTCTGTAACCATATAAGTTTTGCAAACTTTGTGTAACCACTTTGGAACACCGTTTAGCAGTTTCCAATGATGTTAAACAAACATCCACCTTCTGGTCCAGAAATGCCATGGAATGACATTTACTTATCCAAGAGAAATGAGTTGTGTTGGTTTTTTTTGTTTGTTTATTTAAGAAAAGCTTACACAAGAATGATCACAGCACCTTTATTAAGTGGCCCCAAACTGGAAAATAATCCAAATATCCACTAGCAAGAGAATAGATAGACATGTTGTGGTGGTATATCCACACAATGAAATACTACTCAGCAGTAAAAAAGAATGAATTATTGATACATGATACAACATAGATGAATCTCAGAAACATCAATGCTGAGTTAAAAGAAGCCAGACACAAAAGAGTACATACTCTGTGATTCCGTTTACATGAAGTTTCAAGATTGTAGCCTTTAATGAAAGACTTTCAGGAGAATTTAATTTTGCATTCCTAAGACACCAGGGGAAATTTCTTCCTCTTTCAGAAAAGGACTTGTGTGAAATACAGATGGCAAAGAAGTGGAAGGAAAATTAAACTACTGCCAGCAGTTCAGCTTTGCTTAAGTGAGCATTCCTTGTTTCTACAATGAGTAATGGAATTATGTGACATCTCATTATTTCCTTTCCTTTTGTTTCTTTCTTGGATTCTAGTTCTTAAGAGGATTTTCTGGTAATAATGGTAGCTAAATGCCACTTATAAAAAGGCAGAAAGGCACTGCAGAGATAGAGTCTGTTCATACAAAATCGGACTAATTTAGAATGATTTTGAATCTGTTCCTCAAAATGAACTTTCTAAGTAAATTACAGGCAATATTGGAAAGCAGATGATTTGTTGTTTTCTTCTGTTCAGAATTTCTCATTTTATCACTACTGGTAGCCACTCTATTCATCTTATTTTATCCATTTCCTTAGTGGCAAAAGCCTGAAATCATTGTAGGCAGACAAAACTATAGAGAACAGATTAGTGGTCACCAGGGGACATGTATGAGAGAAAACAGGGAGGGTACAAATGTAAAAGGGTAGCACAGAGAGTTCCTTTCTGGTGATTGACCAGTTCTGTATCTTGATAGTGGTGGTAGTTACATGAATCTAGATATGGGAGAAAATTGTGTACGTGAGAGCATGTAAAAAATAGTGGAAAATGGACAAGGTCTATAGTTGACTTCATGGTACTGTACCACTGTCAATTTCTTGGTTTTTTTTTTTCCCCTTTTTGTCTTTTTTCGTGTCCGGCAACGGATCGCAACCCTCAGTGTCACGCCCGTACCGGACCGGGACCAGCAACGGGATCGCAACCCTTGGTGTTGCTCCCGCACCTCGCTCAGCCAGTGAGCGGGACCCGGTCTGTACCTGGGATCCGAACCCTCGGCGGGAGCCCCACCGCACTCCCAAGCGATGCACTGTAGCAGTGCGCCACTGGGCCGGCCCAATTTCTTGGTTTTGATATTAATTATACAATAGTTATATGTGTCGCCATTGGGGGAAGCTGAGTGAAACATTCACAGGACTCTATTTACTTTTTTTTTTTTTTTTACAAATTCTCATGAGTCTATAATTATTTTTAAACAATAAGTTTAAAAATTATAACAGGCAACAATAACCAAGTCTCAGCCTTTTTTGTGGGGGGGGGGGTTGGAGATGAAGGAATTAGTGCTCATGGGGCAGGCAGCCTATAAGTGAGCTGAAACATCTGTTCCTGCCTTAGATTTCGATTTTAGGCAATTATTAAAGTATGGCCGATGAGGTGACTGTGCTATAGCAGGCACACTGGAAAAGGAACACACTAACTTTCACAATGGTTTGTGTAAGTATATATGATAGGTCTGCAAGCTGGCAGCACTTCATCCAATATGTATAATGTCTGTTTATGCTGTCCGTGTCTGGCTCCACCAATGTGTTTGCCCATCAACTTGCTTCAGACAATTTGTAGAACAGAATTCTTCCCTCCAGCATCATTACCATTTAAAAATTCAGTTATTACATGTACATCATAGGAAGCTTTGGAAATGCAGATGAGCAGCAGAAAAAAATTGCCTATAATCTGACCAGTCACCACTATTGATATTTGGTATATATTATTCCAATCTTTTTATCTCTGTGCATATAAATGCTTTTTAAAAATGAATACTAAATTACATTTTTTGTAAACTTGTTCTACTTATTGAGGTGTGCAAAATGCAGCATTTCCCCCAGATCATTCAATATCTTTCTACCACGTGATTTAATGACTGTGTGAAATTGCACCCTGTGAATGTACAGCACCTTAACCAATCTCTTATGATCAGACATTTAGTCTGTTTCCAGTTTTCCACCTTTAGAAACAATGTCCCAGTGAACATCTTTAACGCTCAGTCTTTGTGCACATTCATGATTATTTCCTTAGCATAAAGTCTTCGAAGTAGAATTGCTACAGTGTTCTGCAGAAAGATGAGTCGTTTTAAAAAATGAAAGTTGTAAACCAAAACCTTATTTCAACAAGATGCTCTATGTGAGGAGATTTAAGATCAGCTATCTTAGAGTGATTCATCCCTCCTTAGAGACAAATTGCCATTACCAAATAGATGTATTGTTTTTACAGAACAAAAAGTAAATCATTGGAAATATCTAAATAAACAAGTTATGCAAGAATATTTTGATTTTTAAAAAATTTTTGTTAAACAGTGAGAGCAAAATAACTTACTAAAGTAACAATTGGGTAACAAATGGAATAAATGTGCCACTAATGGGGAATGGGGTATTTTAATAGAGCTACATTTCCCCTTTCCACATTTGATATTGATTAAAATACATTTTTGGTTATTTATTTTTTAAGCATTATGCCTGCGTACATATACCACTTAATTGACATACAATAAAGGTGTAGGGATACATTTTTTTTAAATAGTGAAAATGTACTATAGTAGTCATTATGTTGCTGAACCCTGTTGTATTTTTCTAGTTGTGAATGTTCTGTCTGTAGGGGTAGGGGAAGAGGTGAGGGCTATGGTTCTGGATTAAAGATCACTTTAATCAGGCATCTCTAGTCTTTTGTTGGAACACCTCTGTTGTGTCTTTTTCTGTGTTTCCAACTGGGTAAAAGTGTCAGTTTGATTGATTCGATAACCATCAAAACACAATTTGATCTTTCTCATTGAGAAGCTAGGTCCTTGAGAGGTTTTCTTTATTTTATCAAGTGAGGCTCCATCTTATGCTGCCACCTTCAAGAAATTATGATCATTGTTTTCAGCCTCTTCTCCTTCCCAGGTCTTTTCATTGGTCCCTACTTCACAGAAAGGTGCCAGGTTGACACAGAAGGAACACAGATCATACCAGGAAGGGTGGGAACAAGGCTTGGATAATTTGTAAATAAAAAGTCTGGACTTTAGGGCTGGCCAGTCAGCTTACTTGGGAGGGTGTGGTGCTGGTAACACCAAGGTCATGGGTTTGGATCTCCTTACTGCCCAGCTGAAAAAAAGAAACAAACAAACAAACAAAAAAAAAACCCCTGAGCTTTCAAGTAGAACATGCATTATCTATAGTTTTTTATTAACTTCCAATAGTAATCAATGAATGTACCCTAGAAAACAAGATATTGGCTCCTGTGTTGATTTTCCACAATAGGAAGTTGTTTAGATGTTGGAAAAGCAAGAAGACATATCTTTGGGAGTCTGACATACTTTTTTTTTTCTTAGTCATAAGCACACCATTTTATAGTATGTATGTGGTAGTGAAATTTTGCTTTGAATATAGTTTATGAGATAAGGGTTACAAAGACCCCTTTCCCTTTCAGTTCTTTGCTGTCATTTTCTATGTGTTTTATCAATGTCATTGAAATTTCCCTCAAGGAGAAATTCTTCAGTCTGGAATTGATGGTAAATACTTGTTATTGGATGAAGGACTGCTTTTCTTTTAGGAAATTATTTGCTACTGCTGCTGTCTATTGGATAATTATGGGACTTTCCTCTTCATTACTACTGTAACGTAATCCTTTCTAAGTTGAAAACAGTCCTCTGAATAAACTTGCAGGGCATTCTAGGTGTTAAAGAGTTCCTCTAACCTAGAGTGAATTTTTTAGCACTGGAGAACGGCATATTTTTACCTGTTCTGAATTAAGAAGTTATTTCTGTGTCATAGTGTAAATTTGGTTGCAAGTGTTAAAAAAAAAAAAAATACTAACTCTTTGTATCCTGGAAAGAATGGAATCATAATTTAAAAACAAAATTTTCTCCCAAAGGGACTGCCTTCTGAGTTTTCTACTCTCAGTTGTGCCTTGTACTTTAACTACAAACTCATTGTCTGCATCTGTTATCTTCCCCCACCACTCCATCTGAAATTTTCTATAAAACCAGAAGGAGCTATCTTTCTGGGTGGCAATTTAGGCTTCATATGAAAAGAGATTTATCATGAGTTTGAGTGAGCAAAAATAGTATAGTTTAAAAAGACTCCATATGTGTATCCTTTAAAATTATATATATATATATATATATATATATATATATTAGATATATCTCTCCTTGACTTTGACTTTTACGTTTTTAACAAATACTATTAAAAACTGAATTTGATCTTCTTGAAATTTAATGCAAAGGAAACTTGGTTTAAATCTGACCACTAAAGAATAATTTATTTAGCTGTGTGTTTTTTTAATCTAGGTAATATTTTTTTTTCACATTAGTATTTTGTACACCTGTTGAGAAATTTTTCTAAATAACCGAGAGGTCCTGTTTGCCATTCATGATATCAAGGGTATTCATATAATATCTAAATTTATATATTTATAGCTATTTTCTGCTTAAATAAACTCAACATATGAGAATGCATATTTTAAAATAGAAGATGATTGCTAAAGAATCAGCCTGGTGGGTTTTAAACAAGAATTATTTATAACAATATGAGTTACTCTTAGTTTCACATGACACCTTAAAATAGTAAGGAATATCTGAAGTTCTTGTATAATGTATGCATTAAAATATTCTTAATTTATGCTTTATTAGACTTACAGGATTAAAATGCTAGTGTATTGAAAATCATTGCCCTTTGTTACTACAAACTTACAAGAGTTTCTACTTTCTCTTTTTCTAACAGATATAAGCTTACCAAAGTCGGCAACAATATGCTACACAGCTGCCTTGCTCAAAGCAAGAGCTGTCTCTGACAAGTAAGTGAATAATAACTTGTGCGGTCCTAAATGCCTGCCCAGAATAACGAGATGTGTTGTCTCTGAGGGCTTTCTCTGGACGTTTCTCTTAGTCTATGAGACCCCTGCTTATGAGCATGCATTTTCCCAAACCTGCTGATCTTTTCTTTCACTAACTACGAGGGAATGTATATCCCCAGGTACTGCAAGGGTGTATGGGTCCCTAAAGAGGATTTATATGAAATTTCATGCCTCTGAGGTGACTGTTTTTTTCTTTTGTGCCAGATGGTAGATACCTAAAGGCCTGCTTGGGACTTACACAAAATGCCGTCCTTGTATTCACTTTTTGTATATTCTTCTTCCTTCAGCAGTTCACAACTGGGTAGTAGTCAATCATGTAATGTGGCAAAGGGGATGGTCATCTCCCATTCTTTGCCCCATCAGTTCCAATTAACTCCCCACCCAGGGTCTGTTTGAGTTGTCATCTCACTGGGACATTTGCCCATGTTATTCAGGCAGGTGACTATGGCATATAGAATTTCCATAAACATCCAAGGATGACTGGCAGGTGAAAGAGCATAGAAGGCTTAACTGTTTTTGAGTTCATAACGCTTACACTTCCCTGATATAGTCCCTCTGTAGGATTGAAAAGCAGAGAACAAGAAAACAGCCTCTGCTGTGTCAGACAGGTTTGCTGTTAAGTGTGTGTGCACTTTAAGACCGAAGTAATTTTCTTTCATTCTTTTTTATCCTGTAGATCGCCAGTACCTACTGCAACATCTTTTCTCCCTACACAGCGACTCCAGCTTGGGAGGGCAGGGCCAGGGTTGTCACAGCTTCCCCTGTGGTGTCTGCCTGCCAAGCACAGCTCTGGAGTTAGCCCTGGGTGTGAGGTGAGAAAGAGATTGCATGGTCTGGTTTTTTTCGTTCACTTGGGCAGGTGTCTCGCCCACAGTTTGGGCATGCACACCCCCTGCCGGAACGGCCCCAAGCAGGCTCGCCTGCTGCTGAAGCTGCAACAACTTAACCCTCCATCGCAGCACTGACATTGGGTTGGGAGCCTCCTTTAAAATTCTCCCCAGTTCGGTTTTTAACCAAGTGCGCTCTTCTATAGCCTAGTTTTCTCTTTTTCCTACACTGTTTGTCCTTGTTAGTCCTACCTCTCTTCCCCACCTAAGCAGGTACCTCATAGAAAATTTAGATTAGTTATTTAGACAGAGACACTCGACAGTTGAATTTAATTCCTGCCTCAATTCGATGCAAGCACGCTTTCTGCTTCTGCTGGGGTTTTTGTTGGCCTCGGTCTGAGGGGTCACTCAGAGGTTCCATGTAGTAGAAATTTGGAGAGCTTGTGCCATTGGCTCACTGTGGTTTTATGGGCCCTTGATGTGTAGACGACTTTCCGGGTTGATGCCCAGGCAGTGGTCCCAACTGGATGGTGTTTGTCTTTCTGCTTTTCAGATTCTCTCCCGAGGCTGCATCTCGGCGGGGGCTGAGTACAGCAGAGATGAATGCGGTAGAGGCCATTCATAGAGCTGTGGAATTCAATCCTCACGTGCCAAAAGTGAGTCTGCGGAATCCCCACAGGAACTCGTTATGATAGCAGAGAGAGCATTCACTGACCACAGTGTCATGTCTCCAATACACCCGGTTATAAGAAAAAAAATGAATTGCAATCAACAAATGTTGAGGCCCTGTATAACCTATGGGAATTAGCCTCATTTTTCAGCCAAAGCTATACCCAAGAGGCTTTGGGGCTGATTTCTGGACTTCACATAATAAGGGTAAATCAATAGATCTTGCTGAGGCAGGCCAGGTCAGGAAGTCTGAAATTGGCAAAAAGTGGAGATCCCAAGGGTGATGATACATTTGATAGGAATTTTACACCAGTTGCAATCTTAGGTAGACCAAACTCAGGAAATAAATAAACTTTGTTGTGAATAAAACTGGTAAAAATACAGACTTATGTGACATTCCATGTCTCTTATAAATAAGTGATAGTTAATAAGTATTGACAAGAAATTAATAAGGAAAACCTCAAAGTATGAAGAAGTATTTTTATTTGCAAGAGCCATTTTAATAGATATATACAGTAGAAAATGTGTCTTAGTTTTTAACCACGATTAACCTATTTATAAATTCCTAATATTTCCCTTATATTTTTTCTGAAGTTGATTTTAAAGGAGTCAAATCAGGGCAGAGGATATTTCTACAGTCTTTGATTCAAGAGATGGATGTGTATTTATGATTTACCCGTATTTGAGTACCTACTGTGTGATAGGCATGTAGCTGAGGGCCACTTTCGGTCTCTCCATATTAAAGACATTCTGACCTCTAAGAAACTACTCCTGCAGTTCACATCAGGTGTTACAAGGCATAACTTTCTTGGCAAAATGCCTAATGAAGACTTACTGGTAAAAAAAAAAAAAATGACAAAGGAAGGTGGTTTGTGTTGTCACATTACTATAGCAAAAGGGTAGTGTGGTGTGTGTGTGTGTGTGTGTGATGATTTATGAAGTTACCTACTTTAACTTATTTTGTTGATATCCAGAGTGACAGAGATAAGTGATCTAATATCATTCTTGAGGTTTTGCTCAAGTCCAAATCAAGGTCATCTTTTCACTTAACAGGAGTGGTGCACAGGCCACATTTGCATAAGGATGTACTTACCCACTCTAGTTCTAGTGGATAATAACCAACATAGTATTTGTAGACTTATGTATATTACATAGGGTGCTATAAATATATTTCTTTATATAATACTCTTTTGCTTAAGCTAAAAAGGTTTATTCAACTTCGATTAAAATTTAAAGCTAATCATGAAAATATTGTCCTGAATTATAGCAAACTTAGGTTATCCATTAATATTTATTGAATGCCATTCTCTAACTATGGAGCTATTCTATGAGCATAAATGAGGCTGTTTTAGAACTAATATTGAGCAATAGAGTATTGGATTCTGAGGCAAAAACAAGTTCAAGTTCTGGCTCCATCATTTACCAGCCATGGGGCCTTGGGCTTAGCATCTCTGAGCTCACAAAGTTTTCCCTCATCTTTCAAATAAAGATGAAAATATAAGCCCTGCCTATCTTTGTGATAAAGATCAAGAGAGATAATGTATTCAAAGTTCTTTGAAAATATTTAAGCATCATATATGAGGATACTTCAAAAAAGTTCATGAAAAGATTCATATTATCTTTCAGTTCTATTTTTCCATGAACTTTTTGAAGTAACCTTGTATTTGTAAATTATTAAAATTATTGGCTTTTATTTTTTCATTAGTAGTTGTTTATTGATCAATGGTTTGATATAAAGTTATTCAGATATCCAGATTTTCACCCATGTGGAATTACAAACATTATAAATGTTTCATAAAAATAAAAAAGGGGTAAGGGGTGGGCGAGGAGAGAGCCAGCCTAGCAGTAGTGGCATTTGAGAATAAATTAACAAAAACATTTTACTATTACCATTTATTGGTGACAAAACACTAAGTTTTACTTATGTTCCATGGGTAAAAAAATTCCAGCGCAAACGACAAATGGAAGCAGTTCTTAACTGGCAAGGCTCCTGTGCTTCTTGTCTGGACCGTACACAAAACCCTGTGCACACGTTTCTGTGTACAGTAACACAACACCAAATGTAACACAGGCTTTTGGGGGGGGCTCTCGAGTTCAGTTATCTTAACCAGAATCTTGTAATCCTGGGGCACAAAATAAAAAGTCAGTGCAATCCTTGTTGGTTGGATATTTTGATTGAAGCAGTCATTTAGTTCTATGGTAATGGTCTGAAGTGGTTGAGCCTCTAGAAGACTGTTGAAATAGTTTAAGGCTGCCGTGGAAGAATTTAATACAGTCACCTAGAGCTCTACTTGTAAATTAGAATTATCCTAAAAGTGGGAACATTTGAAATATCTGATTTCACTCTACTTTCTAATCATGAAACTGAAAGAAGATAGAGTACCTAGGTAAACTGATTCTCTACCATTTTGCTTTGTTGGTATTTGTACTGAGGGGGAAACCTGTTTCCAAATCTTCTTCTTCTATTGACATTTCCACTGGGAAAGGGGCCTGTGAGCCACTGGCCTGATCTGTTCAGAATTAACCACAAACTTCTGGTACATGTGTACTACATGCCAGGTCTTCTAAACATCTTTTACACATGTTCTCCTATTTATTGGCCTGCTTGCTAATACTTTTAACAAGCACACACACACACACACACACAAATTTGTGCCTTTTCAAGCAGAGAATAGCCTTAATTCTGAGACATTCAGTTAAGAATATAAACTCTTGGACTCTCAGTGTAAGACGGGGCCTTAAAGTTCACCTAGGTCACCTTCCCATCCAATACTTGATTCTCTCTTCATAATGATATTATGATAATTACTTTTATTATTGGTTTTAATTGAATGTTTATTTTGTGCCGTGCACATTGCTAACTGAGCTACATATACCCTCTCATTTATTTTTCATAACATTGTGAGGTATATCATATTATTACTACTATTACGTAGATGAGAGCACTGAAGGTTTGGGGAGGTTAAGGAACTTGCTTGTGGTCATATAGCAAATAAATAACAGATCCTGAACCTGATTCTGGGTTATCGACTGTTAAATATCATCCTCCACTGTCTTCCCAGTCCCAGCAGGGGGCAGAACAACCCAGGCTTGAACCCTTCAAATGATGGCAGGCACATTGCTTCCCAAGGTATTCAATTCCTTGTAGACAATTCTGATTTCTTCAGGGTACTGTTCTAAAATACTTTTATGGCTTCTTTTTCTCTTGTCACAGGAAGTTGTTGGTGGCCCAACAGGAATTTTCAGTATCTACATGATGTTTTACCTAATTATTTTACCTGCTCTGAGGGAGAAAAAAATACCAAATATAATAACTGAGAACTGCCTTCCATAAATTTCTAGCTTAGTTTCATCTGGTATCCCATTAAGCAAAGGTACATAGGTAGTATTTCACCATTCAGTGATAAATATTATTTACCACAGGAGGGTTATTACTCTTAGGAACTCTCCTCACCTGCAGGTGTGAAGGGTAAGGAGTAAGTGTTGCTCCTCACTGCACCATAGGACTGGGAAACAAAAACACTGAAAAGCCAAGGGTCTCTGTTATGAAGGAGAGCCTCTTAAGTAGTAAGTTAGATGAACTGAAATCCAGAACACTGGGATTTCTGAAGTTTTATAATATTGCAGCAGATTAGTAAGGAGGAAGTAGGCACATAGACTTTTCATTACAAACCAAATTGTCCCTCCATCCTGAGAAACTGGTGCTGTGTCACTGCTCCCACAGAAGAAGGTATAAACTCCTTGCAAAGTACTTCAGGAACCTTCATGATCTGACCCAACTTGTTTTCCATTGTGCCCAGCTCCTTCTGACAGTCTGTTCATCATTCCAGGAACATCCTCCTTCCCTTCCTTCTTTGCTTCCCCTGAGGAAATCCTACTCATCCTTCACCACCACCCCCATCACCACCATGCAGAGTCACTACCTGCCCTGTCTTCTCTTCAGAATTAGTCTCCCCAGAATTAGTCTCTCTGTGGTCGGTCTCTCATCGTGCATTGACTACATATTTGCCACTTACCTCTTTTTGAGGACAGTTAGGGTTGTTAGAATCTTGATGCTGGCGATTTTCAAGAACTGAGTACACAGTTGTTGATGACAAAGAAATCTCTAATTCATTAGAGGATGTTTTCCATTTAATGGGATTAAAATAGGAGCTTTGCATTTAAAGGGAGTTTTTTGCAAATAGGTTTCCCCACCTGCCCTGCTCTTCCTTAGCAATTTTGAAATTTGCACTGGGGCATTGGAGTGATAGCGGGGGAGACATTTCTATCAGCGATCCATTTACTTTGCATAGAGCTGAGGTAACCAGTGCTTATGTGCTCTTGGTTTGCTCATTCCATACCACAAGCATCCTTCCCTATGAGGACACACATTTTTGGTCTGGAGGATGTTACATTAACTCCTTCAGGGTGCCAAAGAGAAACTTTTTCTGAGAAGTTTCCAAAAAGGAGGCTAAATTATTTGTTATAAGCAGTATTAGATATGTTTTTTCCTCTGTAGTGGTATTATTAAAGCAAATTCTTTTTTACATTAGAGAAAAGTGTAAAGAAGTCATTCATAATACTATCATCTAGTCATATTCAAGACTACTTCCTTCTAGCCTTTTTTCTATGCATTTTTAATACTTATACATTCATATTTTTAATAATTATCATAGAGCTCTTAAATTTAACTTTATGGTTGGGTGTCGGGGTTATATTTATTCTTTCTGGGGAGGATCATTAGATTTGCAGAGTTTTTTGACCTTATAAAGGTTATCTTCTAACTTAAAGTCTAAGTCTTATCTATGCGCCTTCAAACCCTTTTAAGATATTCTCTGTAAGTATTTTCTGGATACTTCTTTTTATTGTGTATGTGGTAAAAAACACATAGCATGAGATCGACCCTTTTAACAAATTATTAAGTGTGCAGTATAGTAGTGTTAACTCTATACTTATTGTTATACAACAGATCTCTAGAACTTTTCCTCTTACTTGATTGGAACTCTATTCCCATAGAACAGCAACTTCCCTTTTCCCCCTCCCCCTGGCCCCTGGCAACTACCATTCTATTTTTTGCTTCTAAGAGTTTGACTACTTTAGATACTTCATGTAAGTGAAATCATGCAGGGTTTGTCCTTCTGTGACTGTCTTATTTTCACTTAACATAATGTCCTCAAGGTTCATCCATGTTGTAGCATATGACAGAATTTCATTCTTTTTTCAGGCTGAGTAATATTTCATTCTATGTATATACCACATTTTCTTTATCCACTCATCTTTCCATGGACATTTAGGTGGTTTCCACCTCTTGGCTATTGTGAATAATGCTGCATTGAACATGGTAGTGCAAGTATCTCTTCGAGATTGTTTTCACTTTTGGATGAATATCCAGAAATGGGATTGCCAGATCTTTTTTTTTTTTTTTGTCTTTTTTCGTGACCGGTAACGGGATCGCAACCCTCGGTGTCACACCTGCACCGCGCTCAACCAGTGAGCGGACCAGTCTCCACATGGGATCCAAACCCTCGGCGGGAGCGCCGCCGCGCTCCCGATGCACCGCGCTCAACCAGTGAGCGGACCAGTCTCCACATGGGATCCAAACCCTCGGCGGGAGCGCCGCCGCGCTCCCAAGCGCCGCACTCTACTGAGTGCACCACCAGGCCAGCCTGGGATTGCCAGATCTTATAGTAATTCTATTTTTGATTCCTTGAGGAACCTCCAAACTGTTTTCCTTAGTGGCTGTACCATTTTGCGTTTCCACCAACAGTGAACAAGGGTACCAATTTCTCCACATCCCAAACTGTTTTCCTTAGTGGCTGTACCATTTTGCGTTTCCACCAACAGTGAACAAGGGTACCAATTTCTCCACATCCCAAACTGTTTTCCTTAGTGGCTGTACCATTTTGCGTTTCCACCAACAGTGAACAAGGGTACCAATTTCTCCACATCCTTGTTAACACGTTATTTTCTTGATAGTGGCCATCTTAACAGGTGTCAGGTAAAATCTTATTGTGGTTTTGATTTGCATTTCCTGATGATTAGTAATGTTGAGCATTTTTTCATATTCCAGTTGGCCATTTGTATGTCATCTTTGAAGAAATGTCTATTTAAGTCCTTTTCCCATTTTTTAATCAGGTTATTGGGTTTTTTCTATTGAGTTGTAGGAGTTCCTTACATATTTTATATATTGCCCCTTATCAGACATATGGTTTGCAGGTATTTTCTCCCATTCCGTAGGTTGGCTTTTCACTCTGTTGATTGTTTTCTTTGTTATACAGAAGCTTTTCAGTTTGATGTAGTACCACTTGTCTATTTTGGCTTTTGTTGCATGCTTTTGGTGTCACGTCCAAGAAGTCTTTGTGAAGACTACTGTCATGAAGCTTTTTCCTTATGTTTTCTTCTAGCAGTTTTATACTTTCAGGTCTCACATTTAAGTTTTTAATGCATTTAAAGTTGGGTTTTGTGTACAGGGTAAGATAAGGGTTTGATTTTATTTTTTTACATGTGCAATTCAGTTTTCCATCACCACTTGTTTTTTTTTTTTTTTTTTTTTTTTTTTTTTTTTTTTTTTTTTTTTTTTTTTTCTTCAGCTGTTTGAGGAACCTCCAAACCATTTTCCATAGGGGTTGCACCATTGTGCATTCCCACCAACAATGTAAGAGAGTTCCTTTTTTTCCGCAACCATGCCAGCATTTATCTTTCAGCGTCTTTTGGATTTTTGCCATCCTAACTGGGGTGAGATGGTATCTCAGTGTGGTTTTGATTTGCATTTCCTGGATGCTGAGTGATGTTGAGCATTTTTTCATATGACTGTTGGCCATTTGCATATCTTCTTTAGAGAAATGCTTACTTAGTTCTTTTGCCCATTTTTTGATTGGGTTGCTTGTTTTTTTCTTGTAAAGTTGTTTGAGTTCTTTATATATTCTGGATATTAGTCCTTTGTTGGATGTGTATTTTGCAAATATTTTCTCCCACTCTGTTGGTTGTCTTTTAGCTCTGTTAATTGTTTCTTTTGCTGTGCAGAGGCTTTTTAGTTTGATATAGTCCCATTTGTTTATTTTTCCTTTGGTTGCCTGTGCTTTTGGGGTCATATTCATGAAGTCTGTGCCCAGCCCTATTTGCTGAAGGGTTTCTCCTATGTTTTCTTTAATAAGTTTTATTGTTTCGGGGTGTATATTTAAATCCTTGATCCATTTTGAGTTGATTTTAGTACATGGTGAGAGGTATGGATCTAGTTTCAATGTCCTGCATATGGATATCCAGGCGTCCCAGCACCCTTTGCTGAAGAGGCAGTCCCTACCCCAGTGAATAGGCTTGGTGCCTTTGTCGAAGATCAAATGGCAGTAAGTGCGTGGGTTGATTTCTGGGTGTTCTGTTCTATTCCATTGATCAGTGTCTCTGTTTTTGTACCAGTACCATGCTGTTTTGGTTATTGTGGCTTTGTAGTATAGTTTAAAGTCAGGTAGAGTAATACCTCCAGCTTTTTTTTTTTTTGCTCAGCGTTGCTTTGGCTATTCGTGGTCTTTTGTTATTCCAGATAAATGACTGTATAGTTCTTTCCATTTCTGAGAGAAATGTCATTGGAATTTTGATGGGGATTGCATTGAATTTGTATATTACTTTGGGTAGTATAGTCATTTTCACTATATTGATTCTTCCAATCCAGGAGCATGGGATGTCTTTCCATCTTTTTGTATCCTCTCTAATTTCTCTCAGGAGTGGTTTGTAGTTCTCGTTATAGAGATTTTTCATGTCCTTAGTTAGTTCAGTTCCTAGGTATTTTATTTTTTTGGTGGCTATTGTGAATGGGCAGGCTTTCTTGATTTCTCTTTCTGCTTGTTCACTATTGGTGAATAGAAATGCTACTGATTTTTGTGTGTTGATTTTGTATCCTGCTACTGTGCTGAACTCTTTTATCACCTCTAAGAGTTTTTTAATAGATGATTTGGGCTGTTCGATATATAGGATCATGTCATCTGCAAACAGGGACAGTTTGACTTTATCCTTTCCAATCTGGATGCCCTTTATTTCCTTCTCAATTCTGATTGCTCTGGCTAATACTTCCAATACTGTGTTGAATAGGAGTGGTGAGAGTGGGCATCCTTGTCTGGTTCCTGTTCTTAAAGGAAAAGCTTTCAGTTTTTCCCCATTCAGGATGATATTGGCGGTGGGGTTATTATATATGGCTTTGATTATGTTGAGATAACATCACCACTTGTTGAGGAGAATGATTTACTTCTTGAATCCTCTGTTGTAGATATCAGGTTGACAATATGAGTCAACTTCTGTAGTGAACTTCTTTGAGCATAAAGATTTTTAGGCTTTAGGATTATATCCTTAGGATGGATTTACAGAACAGGAATTACTAGGTCACATGTAGAAGTTTTTTTTGGTGTCTAATCCATTTCCTCCTGAAGCAGTGTAATGATTGCTGAGTTTGGCCAGGCTGAGATTTGATCCTATTTATTTACCTAGAACACCTGGCAGAATGTGAGGGCAAATTTGAAGAGAACAGATATTATTTGAGGTGTCTTACCTCTATAAAGCTAGGTGACTATGCCAATTGTAAAGTAAGGCAAATCATAACTAAAGCCAAAATGTTTCATTATTTTAGTTATACTAAGTTTCCATTTATATTGTCAGAGCTAGGGCTCAGACCCTTCAAACCCATTGTACAGACTGGGTCACCAGACCCCTCTCATGCCAGGCTGGGTTTCCAGACCCCTCACATGCAGGTCTACGCTGTGTAATTGGGAAAGATCCCAGGAACCATTAGCAGATGAACCCAGTCCTCGGCAACAACAGCAGCAGCTGACAGGTCCAGTAGCTTACAGGTCTGGCAGTGGTGGCAGCCTCGTGGACGGTCTCAGCGCCCCTGGCAGCAACAGCCTCTAGCAGCAGTAGCAGCCTCCCCATGGCCCCCCAGGGGCATCCTGGGGTGGGGGGCGCTGTGGATCAGAGCCACTCATCCTTTTTACTTAAGTCATAACCCAGGACACCTGGGTGCACATGCACAATTTCATTAGACAACCAAGGAACACCTGGGCGCAGTTTAAGGCTATTGATATTTGTCAGATCATTTACCAAAAAAAGATTGTAGCAGTTTATACTTCCATGAGCAGAAGACTCCTTCTTCACTATTTCCTCAACCCTCCGTCATTGAGCAGTCTGTTTAAAAAAGACAAAAGAAAAGAAGGAAAACAACAAACATTTAAGAATTTGCTGAGTACGAATGAAATTTTGTTCTTTTAGCTTGCATTTCCTTGCCACTGCTAGTAAGGTGGAACATTGTTAGCTGTTTACATTTATTCTTTTCTGAATTGTCAGGTCCATTATGTAGAATTTCTGTCGTTACTGGGAAAATACATGCATTAGAATGACAGAGCAAGGGATAACTACCTAAAGGTAGGCAGAGCTGTGAAGTATCATTGAAAGGATGCAAAAGAGTCCAAAACCATGACTCTCACTTCTTCCTGTCCATGGGACCAGAGGGAACTATGGGAGGGGAGAGTTAGTTAGTTTTCTGCCTGTTCACTTTTTGATAAAATGGGGATAAAAAGTAATGTCTTCATAGGGCTGATGACAAGTCAATGGAATGACATTGTGCAACTCATCCACTGAGTACTCAATACATGTTGGCCCCTTCATCATCTCTTCCCTTTTACCTCCAGCTCTATTTCTGTGCTTGCAGACAGGTAAAAATAGAGGCTGCTTTGAAACATGCATTAGCAGGTACTTCTTGAGCCACCCTAGCCTGAAGGAGGACAACCGGAGAGTACAGCAGTGGCACCCCAGTGCCTCTGACCTTGAGTGCCCTCAGGGTCCCTTCAGGCTTCCAGAATTGAGGGGAGGCTCTAGCACGTTCTGGCTGTAGCTTTTGTCTTCAGGAATTCTGCAGCTTGTAGCTGCTCGGTAAGTTCTTTGCTATGACTGAGAGTACCCATTTCCCCTCCTGTGCCTTACATTCTTGTACTGAGCATAGTACCGTCCCTGCTCCCTGCCATCCCACTCCCCCAGTTCCTCCACCCCAGCACAACACTGTATATCTGGGATGAAACTTCCCCATATTTAGGCCCCTTCCCATCCTTGTCCCCCCATGGACGCTGAGGCCACCCCTTTTGTTTCACAGTGTAACTCAAGTTTCCCTGTCTGAGTAAGCAAGTTGTAGAGCTACATGAACAATTACATGCAGACACACACACACACACACCACACACACACACACCACACACGCACACGTGCGCGCGCACACACACACACACACACACCCTCGTAATCCATCAGTATTGGCTCTACAGAAAGATGTTTCCAGTTTCTACTAAGTTTTCACTCTTCTCCAAGCTTTTCTTCTTCAGCCCATAAAAAAACAAGCAGTTGTTTCATCCCCAGGGGTACTTCTGCCAGGTGGAGTTGGGCATTTGGAGCGATGCTCTGCTACTCACCCCCAGGGCAAGAGGAACAGTATTACTGGAAGAGATAGTGGTGGTGGGGAAACCTCCCTAGCGTGGGCTGTGTGATCAGGGGTTGCAGGTGCCTGAGTCATAGAGGAGGTAGGGGCCACTTCAAAGTCATTAAATGCTTTTTTAAGGCCAAGTCTGACAGGTTCAGAGTACCCCAGCCTTGGCTACTCATCTCCCCTCTCCTCCCTGCTCCTGCACTCTCTGACTTGGTGTCCATTCTCATTATCAGAGCTGTAAGGGCTCCCATGCCCTCAGAAGAGGAATTCTTCCTTTTCCTTTTTCAGCTGAAATCTACACATCTTGCTAGGTCTCCTGTCAACCACAACATATTTGAACTACTTTTACTTAACTAGTATCACTCTACTCTAACAGAATAAACAGGAGGCATCTCCCCAACTTTACTTCATCATGAAGGGGGTAATCTTCCTGCTTCTATCCATCAGCCTCTGTATTCTCCAAAGGTGTACAGTTCTGCTAGCAGTCCTCCTTTCCTTCTCAATAGTGTATTCAGCTAGCACTTACTGAGCACCTGTTACATGTCAGGCACTGGGACACTGGTCACATCATGGTCCATACTCTCAAGGAGCCCCCAGTCACTGAGAAGACTGACCAGGCAGTGCCCTGTGAGGTAGGCAGAGGGCTGTGGGAGCCCAGAGAAGGGAGGCAGCCAGCTCACTCAGAGTGCTCTGTGACTGCTGGAAGCCAGGCCCTGTCCTGTGCTTGCTGATGTAAACATTCTCTAAGTATGTAGCCCTGTGGGAGTGGCCTGTATGTATATACAGAATGCCCAAACCTCCCACTCAACTCTGAAAACCCTGAACATAGTGGCCCCCAGAACTGATCCTTGGCTACAAGGAAAATTTGACCTGGTTAGTAACATCAAAGAGGGATCCCCAAGTCACAGGTCCTCTTCCCCAACAGGCATAGTCCCCCAATGGCCAGCTTGTGCCTGGACCACTCACAGCTTTTACTTCTACAAAGACACAAAAACAAGAATAACAACTTTTGATTTTTTTAAAGCAGTAAACATTTTTTCCCTCCTAATGCAGTCTTATGTGAAACCTTAATAAATAAATCAAGTAAAAGTAGAGCTGCTCTGATTGAAACTGGGATGAGAAGTCTGGGATGGGGTAGCCCAGCATCCCCAAGGCACCTGCACGTACAGTTTAGAAAATAACAGTTGCCTTTGACCCATCACCATCACCACCACCAGCCAAGCCCAAGCTTTTCAGGTCCCACCCATAGAACCCCCAGCAGCTGGGAAATGCTAAGGGAGCCAGTGCCAGTTCCTTGGAATGCCCGGGTGTTGTGGGTGGAGCTGCTAAGAGAAAAATCGAGAAAAATGGAGGAAATCTCTTCTTAACCTTGTCTAAAATCCCAGAACTATTAAACCATGTGCCTTTCTCACTGGGCCCACCCAGGAGGCTGCTGGTGGTGGACGGGGGGTGGGGGTTAGGGGGCAGCAGGTAGACCCTGAAGGTGCTGAAGTAAGAGACCTGCCATACTCCTGAAACTCATTTTACCAACAGACCAGCCTGGGCTTGATAGAATATTAAGGTGAGGACCATGGAGAGTCATGAGAAAATAGAAACAAAAGAATAAAGAATGGTATGACAGAAATGCATTCCCATTAGAAATTTACTTTTTTTAAAGCTCATCTGATGTTAATCTTGAAACTCTAATTTCATGGGGATTTCAAGAGGCTTGTGGAGGAAAACATCCTGGTAATTGTATATGCTAATTGAGTATCTACAGGACATTGTTATAGTGATGGAAATTCCATTTCATGCAAACACTACAGCAGTCCTCCCTTTATGTCTTTGTAAAGCTGATTGACAGAGTATAAAATTGCTTTTTAATCCAATTTAGGAAACAAAACGTGTAGTGGGTTTTAGCATTTAAAAATACTTGAAGCATGGAAGCAGAAATTTGAAATATCTTGGCAGAGTGTCCATAATATTATATATCAATGGCACATTTCAGAAATATTATTTTAATGTAAGTTTCTTTGAATTGAATCATATTTTGTTCCAAAGCTTTTTTGGATTGGAGTAGGGAGAATGTATTTTAGAAATATGACCTAGAAGAAAATGAACAGAAATGAGTTTTTAGCCACATTTCTCAGGAATAGAAAGTTTAGAAGAAGTTTTTCTCTTCACCAAAAAGCACTGCAACTGCTCTCACCAAGAACACCCTCATCAAAGTCATCTCTGCGAAGGCCACCCCCACAAAGGTCACTCCAGCCTAGGCCACCAGATCCTTTGGCCTCATCTCAAACCTCATTCACTTGATCTTTCCTCACGATGGTCCCACTGAATAACTACTTTTAATGTCTTGAAGCCATCCATGACACCTTCTCTGTGTGCCACTCCTGCATCTCTGAGCACTCTCCTCCTACATCTCCTGCCCACTTCTTCACATTGGTTCTCAGGGGAGCACCATTCACTGTTCTCTCCTTTCTTGATCAAAGCTCTCCTGGGAGATCTCATGTGTCCCTACTGCTCAGCTTCTGCCTCTGGCCTGGAACACCCAAATCTGTGTCTGCAGCTTCTCTCCCAAGCTGCAGACCTGCACACCCAGCTGCCTTCAGGCCATCTCTCCAGAGATGTTCACAGGCACCTTAGACTGTTTTTGTTACCTTCTCACTGCTAAGCCTCTTCCTCCTTTGATGTCTTTTTCCCAGCTAAGGACCTCACATTCTAGTTTCCTAAACTAAAAGTTTTATAGTCACTTTTGATTCCTTCTCTTGCCCTCACATTCAGTTAAACACCAAGTCCTGTGGAAGTTCCCCCACCTTCTCCTCAATTTTGTCACCTTTCACCTGGATTATGATAGGAGCTTTCTAGAGACTTCGCCAACTTCTATCTATTCCCTGTTTTGTGGTCCTACCCATGACTTGCCCATTCTCTCAAAACCACAGTGTACCAACTCATCTCTCTACTGCCTACTGCAGTGGTTTTCAAACTGTCTTCTTAGGAGCATAAGGCTTTCTCAGATCTCTCTTGGATTCCTCCCTCAGGTTCCCTTGCACAGATTTTTTTCCATCGATTTAATGTATTGTGTTTTACGTTTCTTTTTTTCTTTTTTCTCTTTGAAAAATGACTCTGTGTCTAAAAGTTTGAAAACCTCGGAGTAATTCAAGGTAAAGGGCACACTCTGGAGCATGTCATGGAAGGCCTTTTATAACCCACTTTTCCTGCTTCACTCCCTTGGAGACTAGCAGAAAGCTGGAGTTTCGAGGCAGGTTCTGCCACCTGCAACTTATGCAACCCTGGGCAAGTTCCTGAACTTCCCAAAGCCTCCATTCTACCCTCTGTGAAACAGGAATAATAATGTTATCTTCCTCTCAGAGTTGGTATAAAGAGTAACTGAGATCATGCTTGGCATGTGTTAGTGCTTAATCAGTGTTGGCAATTGCTATCATGTCAGTACTCAGCTCCTCCAGATTCCATTATGCCCTTTGATGCTTTGGTGCCACTGCCAGCTTTGCTCCTGGCCTGGAATCCCCCCATCCCTCATCTTTGCAGTGTAAACTCTTGTTTATTAATAAATTCATCTCATATTTTCCTTTTTCTGTGATGCCTTAACAGACATAGTGCTCCACATTTACTTCCTTAGTGCTAAGTATATACCTCTTACTAAGGCACTCATGTTGAATTTTATTGCTGCTGTCTATACATTCTCCCTCCCTCCCACACTCTTACAAAGATCATAGATCATCAAGGTAGGGACCTGACCTGATTCATGTCTACATCCTTGGGGTACACAGTGGCTGCTCCCGTATCTGTGTCCTTGAGGTACACAGTGGCTGCTCCCATATCCGTGCCCTTGGGGTACACAGTGGGTGCTCCCATATCCATGCCTTTGGGGTACACAGTGGGTGCTCTCATATCCGTGTCCTTGGGTAAGCTGCGGATGCTCCTATACACTATGAGCACTCCCATATCTGTGCCCTTAGCACCATGGCACTTCCATATCTTTCCTTGGGATACACTGTGGGGACTCACATATTTTTCAAATGAAATAAAGAGACTGATGAATAGATAAGTGAACCTGGAAGAAGCAGGTACCTTGTGCTGAGGACCCTTGAATGGCACTACATATCACCAGGTTTAGTTTGGCAGTTTAGCTTTGCTTTATGCTCGTTTCCATGTTGGTCAGTTGGTGACTCCCAGTAGCCAGTTCTCCAACTGATCTGCTACTGTGATAAAATTGCTAAAGTATTTTACATACAAACAGACTCAATTATGTGTGGGATACATACACACAAAACATAAGTCATCTCTACAATAATTTGAACATTTCAGGTTTTTTTTTAGCAAAAATAGCTACTGTTTAATATGCCAGGTACTATGTGAATGAGTGAATGCTTTATGTATGTTATCTTATGTAATCTTCAAAAATTAAAACTAGTCAGATATGTGTTTTTATTATTCCATTTTTGCACATAAGCATACTGAGGTTCAAAGAAATTAAATAATTTTTCCAAGGTGTCATAGCTAAATAGTAGAGCCAGGATTACAAGCAGTGGTTCAGAGTGGCAGATGGCAGATGAGAGGAGGTACTATGGTCTGCGTGTTTATCCCCTCTAGAGCTCATGTGGGAGCTTGATTCCCATTGTGGCAGTGTTCAAATGTGGGGCCTTTAAGAAGTGATTGAACCGTGAGGCCTATACTCTCACGAATCTACTAATCCATTCATGGAATAATGAGTTAATAGTTTAATGGGTTTTCACGGGTACGGACTGGTAGCTTTATAAGGAGAGCAAGTGAGCACATTAACAAGCGCTCTTGCCCTCGTCGCCATGTGATAGATACCCTGAATGCCATGGGACTCAGTAGAGTTCCCACCAAGAAGAAGACCCTTACCAGATATGCCCACTGCACCTTGGACTTCCCAGCCTCCAAAACTGTAAGAAATAAACCTCTTTTCATTACACATTATCCAGTTTCAGGTATTCTGTAATAAGCAACAGAAAACAAACTAATTCAGGAGGTAAAGCAGGGAACCTTGGTGATGTGCACTTTATTCTCCATCACAGCATGATCTGAGCAAGCCATGGTTGCTTGCAGTATTTTTGTCTTTTTTTTTTTTTGCTGCTGCTGCTGGCCAGTACAAGGATCTGAGCCCTTGACCTTGGTGTTACAACACCGAACTCTAGCCAACTGAGCTAACCGGCCAGCTATGTTTTTGTTTTATTCCTGTGTGTGTGTGTGTTTTACTGAGTCCAGGAAGTAGGCAACATTGAGACTAAGAATATGTAGCATCTTTACCAAATAGCACTAATGTTATTCCCTGAGCTCTTCACTGATGCTTTAAAAACATCTTTTCCAGGACATAGGCCCTTTTTTTATCAGAGCCAGTTGCACCAAAGAATTGTAGACATGCAAAAAATTGCTGTCTCTGGTTATTGTTTGTTTGATTGTGTGGTTTGCTTTTTGTGTTTTTGATGCAAATGTAGAAAATAGGCTTGTATTACATATATACATATAACATTCACATACATGCATATATAGAGAGTGAGAGAGGAATAAAAATGCTTATTACAGAAAACTTGAAAAGCACAGAAAAAACACAAAAGAAATTAATCTCCCATAAAATCAAATATTTAGCTGTCATTAACATTCAGTCTGTTACCTTCCAATGTTTTTTTAATGCCTACATATACATTTTATTATCATGTGACTTAATGGTATTATTGCTGTTGAAAATCCCAAAAAGGGAGGCTATGAATTAATATCTTGGATCACATGTCTATGTGAAAGATAACTATGGGATCGTTTTCACTCAAATTATTATAGAATTTTAAGATCTTAACAAAAGACGCTTTAGCAGTTACCTGGGGTAGCCTCTGACAAGCCTTCTGCAGCTTTCCTGGCAGGTGAGCCAGCCTCTCCTCAAATACCCACATCAGTAGGCACTACTCATCCCCAAAGACCATGTGTGTCCTGACTTTATCTGCTCTGGTATTGGGCATAAAGAACTGGATTGTGACACAAATAGATTTTGAAAAGTTGCTTCCAAAACCTTTAGAGCACTGTACTTCAAGATCAGTGTGATTTGAGAATCTGGGAAGGAAGTTAGAGGCAGGATGGCAGGCAAGATAGTGCAGGATGCTGGCTTAGCTGATAGAAGCCAAGTCTTTATTATAGACAGGCAGAGCATGTTCCCTGATTTGCAAGCTATAGTTTATTCTAATTGATTTCTGCATACTTGTGGATAGAGATCTGCCCTCTTCCATTTATTTTTCTCTTGACAAGTAAGATATGAAATGTTGTTCCATGCCTTTCTAATTTAAACGTTGCACTTGTTGAGAACTGATCTTGCCAGCCATTTTAAGCCTGGCCAAAAACATAACACATTGTTGTTATTAGCCTTTATCATTTGGTTGGTCCAACATTTTGTTTGGAACTATAAAGGAGTATAATTCTCCTTTATAGGCATAGCCTATTTCTGCCATAAAATAGATACGATGAGAATGCAGAGGGACATTTCCTTGGTGAGTTGCTTTGGTCAGCCTCATGAGGCTGTTTAGGCCACGGGTACTCATTTTGAGAGTCTTCTTGGGAAGTAAGATTTCAATTTAATTCAACTTTCTTTTTATATTACCTTGATGTGCAAAGCACTGTAGGAGGTGCAATAGGAGGAATTAAGGTGAAGATGACAGGGTTCATGCTCTTCTTGAGTGTCTCACGTTTCCGCTGAGAGGAAAGACACATGGATATAAGGCGGCGTGTGAGAAGAACACATACAAAAAGATCAGAGAGAGGTTAGAGGAGAAACAAAGCATCACCTCGTGGCCTACATTTGGGGCTGTGGGCAATGTCCTTGAAGCCATCTGCATCCATTCAGTCTGCAAGCTGAGTAAGCCATCTGTCTCACACACGTGTACTGCTTGCTCAAGTGGACGTAGATGCCCTGGTGGCCAACGATGCTTCTTTTTTTTTTTTGTCCTTTTTGAGATCGGCCTTACCGCGCTCAGCCAGTGAGCGCACTGGCCATTCCTATATAGGATCCGAACCCGTGGCGGGAGTGCCGCTGCGCTCCCAGCGCTGCACTCTCCTGAGTGCACCACGGGCTTGGCCCCAACGATGCTTCTAAATGGATTTTTGTTTTATTACATTTATTGTAATTTTTTGTCATATTTTCTATCAGTGGATACTACACTGATGACTTCATTCATGGGCATCAGTGAAATTTGTTCATGATAAAATTGGTTCAGTTATTTGAAGATTGGAAAACATTGTGTACAGCAGTGCTGTCCAAAAGAACTTTCTTTGATAAATGGAAATGTTCCTTGCAGTGTCCAATACAGTGGTCATTAGCCACATGCAGCACTTGAGGACTTGAAACATGGCTGGTGGGATGGAGGAACTGAATTTTTAATTTTGTTTGATTTTTATTCATTTAAATTTAAATAGCCACATGTGGTAGAAGCTACCATATTGGACAGGGACAGAGCAGATCTGTAGTATCCCTTTGTCATTAATTTTCTGAAACTGCCCCTCTAGCCCCTGCCAAGTTGCCTCTGCCCCACCTCTTCCTAGTTTGTTCTCTACCCACAAATGTGGGTTACTACCAGGCCTACTTCTTCTCAAATACCTCTGTTGCTGAAGTTGCCTCAGGCCAAGAGAAGAGTTGTTTCATGGATGTTTAATGAAATGATTTTGAAAGCCTTTTCTAATCATAGAAAGAATGGTAGTTTACACTTTTCTTTCAACCACCATCTGATTCTCAGGGGCCTTAAAGATATTTCTGTATATCTGGGACACATGAGGCTAGTTATTTTCATATTTAGTTTGTTTCAAATATCGTACAGGATGATCCTTCTTAAAAATTAACTATTTGATAGGTAGGATGGCTTTGAATAATTAATAGAAACTCAGATCAAAATCTTATTCTAAAGCTCTCATTAGGCAAGAAATTTTTGTTTTCCTTTGCTTTCCTGCTGATTATTAAGGGTAACCAAATGGTCTTCCTTCTCTAACTTACTCTGAAACACTTAGTACAGTTCATAGCATTTTTCAAGTTATATGTCTTTTTCATGACTCATAGTCTTTGGGTATCTGAGACCCTTGCAGTACTACATAGTAATGTGCATTGTAAAAGCTTCTATTAAGGTAACAAAGTTATGAGAGGATGGCCTGGTACCTCTGAACATAAAATCCACCTTTTATATTTATATAATGGTTGATATTTATTGTAAACATTGTACTAGCTGGATTGCTACGTAATTCTCTATTATTACTTTTCCCCCAAAATTTTTGTCTTGCACTATTTAAAACAAGATGTAGGAGGAAAACAGTAGCCTGTAGAATCCAAAAAGGCAAATGACCAAAATGTTCTTTTGTAACTCATGCTTGAAAAGTTCCCTTCAAAATAACAAGCACCTTTTATAGACCAGCCTGGAAAGAGGTCCTTCTATTGAGGTCTTCTATCAAGAAGGGCTTTCTATCGACCTTGACACTCCCAAGTATAATGACTGTGTCAGTGTTCTACTGCTGCTCTCTGGGAGTCTCTATTACTTCCCTACTCTTCCTGCTTTGAGGCCAGAGGCTTGGAGGATTCTTCAACTATCAGACCCAAAATGAGGAAAGTTTCAGTTGCTAAACCAAATGTCCAAGTGTGTGTTCCCACCTTTGCTGGGCCAAAGCTGAGTGTGCTGACAGGACAGGAAGCTTAATGGTGATTGGGTGATGCCCAAAGGGTATACATCCTCGGTTAGATGATAATCAGGCATTGATACTGGTGTCATAATCTTCATTCTGTATTTTGGTACTCTTCCATCCTTCACCTTCTTTCATAAATTTCCACTGACAGGAAAATCCACAGGCAATTTTTCTGACATTAAAATTTTTGCGCATCTCTTCTCGTAGCACTTCCTTTTGCTGTGTTCATCCCATTTTAACTAAATGCATCCCTCCATAGCTTGCGAGTCTCCATTTTAAAGGAGATATGTGGGCTGTCACTGTGGTTGTTGTAGTTGGGGGTGGTGCTGGTGATAGGGCGTGTGTGTGTGTGTGTGTGTGTGTGTGTGTGTGTGTGTGTGTGTGTGTGTGTGTGGGGGATGGATCGGGAAGGGGGGATAATGAGGAGTAGAGCACAAGGAGAATGCCAGCACAGAGAAGTTAACATTTGCAAATATAAAATACCCTTCTAAACTTGCTCCCCTTTCTATTCTGTAGTAAATACAAAAGAATAAAAATGGAAACGTAGTCTGCTCTCAGCCCCCAGGAAGAATATCCGGTCTTGCCCTGTACTCCCACCTCCTCAGTAGAAGATAGGAACGAAGAGGTATAAGCTGAGACCCCTCCAGTCTTTGCGAAAGGATCTAAAAGAACATTACAGTTTGGGGTCTGTACTGCTCCCCTCTCTTGGGTCTTCCTATGTTCGGGCTGCCACCTTCTTTCCTCCAGCATCTGAGCAGCTATGGGTGGCTCTTTTCATAGGACGAGGTCCTTCTCCTTGAGAGATCTGAATAGAAAAATATAATGGGCAGCACTAGTTAGGATCAAATCTCTCTGGTGCACTTGAGTTAGCCATATAGCTTCTTAACTTTCATGTGTCTATTCTTTATATTTTCATTCTGGTTACAAAACTATACCAAAGTATTTTGTCTTCTACATTTTTCTTTATGCTATTTGAGTCTCTCTCTATGTATATATATGTACATATATATATTTCCTTGATTAGAGTATCTTAGCTTGAAAGCCTCTGGTCTTCACTATAGGAAACTAGTACAAGGCTAGTCATCTGTCAGCAAACTTTGGATTGCTGAATGTTTTGAAATGTAGTAATGAGGTTGCAGGTTTGATGAAATGCTTATAAATGGTGGCTTTAGAGAAATCAACCTATTTTCAATATTGAATTACAAATTACTGTGTATTAACACATCTGTCTCCTGCCTTTTTTATTTCAGTACCTACTAGAAATGAAAAGCCTAATTCTACCCCCAGAACATATCCTGAAGAGAGGAGACAGTGAAGCAATAGCATATGCATTCTTTCATCTTGCGCACTGGAAGAGGGTAGAAGGGGCTTTGAATCTTTTGCATTGTACGTGGGAAGGCAGTAAGTAATTTTCTTTTTTTGAAACGCTTTTTATGAGCATGAAAACGTGCTAAAACTGTTTTTGCCCTGAGTGTTCAAGATGAATAATGAAGATTTGCATATGTGTAGCACTCATTTTCTGTAATGCCCCATCACTAAGACAGGTAGTGACTTAGGCTCTCCTGATCCCCGGTGGTGGTAGGTATTACTGTGGTGATGCCATCTCTATGGCTCAGAAAGATAACTTTATACAATAGATGGGGTGAACCTGGCAAGGGAGCACTCTACCATCCTGAAAACTCTCTTTGAAGACCTGAACAGCCCTTGGTAATGTTTGGCATGGGCTGGACAGCCCTTGGTAATGTTTGGCATGGGGCTGGACAGCCCTTGGTAATGTTTGGCATGGGGCTGGACTCTGATCACCACTTCTTGATGGCCTTTCTGGGATGATTGGCAGTTATCCTCCACTGGAGCCAGGTTGGCCACACACAAAGACACAGCAGTTATGTTTCAAAACAAGAGCAGTGGCCATTGGACCCTAGTGTTTGGTGGAAGGTGCAGCATTCATGTGTTAATGTATAAACATCTGTTAGATGGATGAAGGGATAAATGAATCTGAGTGCATGCTCTCCATAGACACTATGATTCTGTGTAGGGAGAAGAGGCTCTAATGGTGGTGATTCATGCTCCCTGCCCTGGAGGTGTGTGGTCTAGCTGGGAGAAGTAGCCAGCAGCATGTGGCAGCTGCCTGGTGGTGTTTCAGGAAGGAGAGGTCTATGGGGGGATGGAACAGTCATGGGGTAACCTTATGAGTCAAATGAGATGGGAACTAAGCCTTAAAGAACTAGGATAGTATTATAAGCAAGGATGCAGTATAAAGAAATGATAGGTGGTGGGGGTCTTTGGGAAAATGTAAGTTAAGACAAAAGGCCCACAAATACAGATTATTGAACCTTATGTGCAGTGACACTCTGCTAGCATTAATTTAAGCAAAACAAGTACGATATGTAGCATGGGTTTTTTTCCCTCTCATGGGGAAACAAAACAATAAATATTACAGTCTTCTGATAACATTTTTTTGTTCACTCCTACTCTGATCAGCCTCACAAACAAGTGTTCTTTTAATCCTTTTCACTCTGTTTATCTTTACTGCTTCCATTTTCATTTTGATAATCCCCTGCTCGTCCCTTCTCCTGCCCTTCCCAGCAGGAATCCAAGTTGATACAAGAGGCTGGGGTGGGGCCAGCAAAATGGGATGGAATAAAAAGTAAGTTGACAGAGATGGGACTCAAAGTTGATTTAAACTTTTAAATTTAGTTGTTTTGAAAATATTTATTTAGATAATAGTGGTCTACTTACGTAATTTCCTGTTTATGACTTGAAGGGTATTGATTTGATCAATACTTCTACCCCCACTCGGCAACTATAACAACATCCTCCATGTGTCCTGGTCAGCACCAGCAACTGCGTTTGGATCTATAAGACTCCACATAGCACACAACACTTGGGGTGTGTGTGCACATGTGCACCATCCCCTCTGTCTTGAGCTTATTGTTGTATGTAAGGTGTTCGGTCTGAAAGCAATAAAAGAAATTTTTATTTAAGCATGAGAAGGAGACAGAAATGTGCAGCAGGATTGAACATGAGGGGCCTCACCAGGTGTTAGTTGTGGAAAAATTAAATGGACAAATTGGCTACCAAATAAGAACATATTTGCACAATGGCATCTTGGAAACAGTAATAGAAGCTTATCAGTTAGATCTGATTGATAAGAAAGGGATCAGTCCTACAGAAAGGACCAAAAATGGGGAAAGGCAAGAAGTGATAATGACATGCTGGTAGGTAGGAATGGCATCAAAGTAAAAAACATAAAAATTCTGAGGAATAACTAGAAATTCTGCTTGAAAATCAGTTATTTGTGTAATCAGATAACAGTGGGGAGATGCCCTGGATCAGCTGGGAGGGATAATGAAATTGAGAGACATGTGAAGTAACATGTAGAGCTGCAAATTCCAGCAGAGTAGCAGTAATGGGGAAGTTAATTACCTCAAATTAGGTTGGCAGAATGCTTTGTTAGGGTTTTTAAACGGGGGTGAATTTTTAGACATAAAACATTATGGCTAGGCAATCAGGTACCTAGAGGAAAAGGAAGTTCTACATTTGGTCCTTTCAGATAAACAGGAACCACCCAGGGGAAGTGTTTGTGAAAATCAGGTAACCGTGATCCTAGGCAAAATCAACCACACTACCGTCCAATTTTCAAAAAGAGAGCCATGACATTCAGTTTTAGAGAAGAGAGCTGTGATAGTGCTTACTGTATACTAAACGCTTGAGAATGCCAAGAACCACGAAGAGCATTTGCATAACAGATAGTTTACAGAGGGTTTGCATTTACATCATTTCACTTATTTCTCCTTATAACTTTCTGAGTTTGGCAGGACAGAGATGGCCATCTCAATTTTTCAAGAGAGGAAACAGATTCATTGAGATTAGTGACTTGTTGAAGGTCCTGCAGCACAGCTGGTAGAGCCGAAATGTAAACCTAAGTTCACTTTTTCTTCACTGCACTGAATAGTTTAAGACTAAAAGGATCTGTCATCTCTGAAACATTTGCTTAGAAGCCCACAGTTTAGATTTACATTACTACTTACAGGCTAGGGTATATTTATTAGGGTATATTGTGTCCATTCTAAGTTAAATTAAATGGAGGTTCGGAGCTCTGGATTTTAAATCAGAGGACCTGGATTAGAATTCTGACTCAGCTACCTTTAGTAGTATTTACTTAACTTACCAGATTTTTAAAAACTGTGAAGCACTGATGAAATTGAATGCCATACCCCACCCGCACTAGGTTGGTGGTTTTAGGGCAGTTGCTGCAGCTTCCCCTCAGGAGGTCAACTGGCCTTGCCTGGGCAGCCTGGGCCTGAGCAGAGGAGGCTGCACTTCCAGCAGTGCACCACATGGTGGTGCCTTTTGTCATCTCCAGCCTCATAGTTTAGCTTTTCTCCTTGGAATCATTTTTTCTTTATTCTGAAATTTAAGCCAATTCCCCACCTCCTCCCAACTTCCCTTTTTCATTAAAAAGAGAATTCAGGGAGGAAGGTAATAGCACCTAATTTCATCAGACTCCATGTTAGAAATGATTATTAGTCAATTTATCTTTTAGAGATTTAAAAAAAAATTATTTTAGTTCTATCAAGAGTGTTGGTTAGGGGGTAAGGGTAGAGGTGTCTTTTATTTTGCTTTTTAATGAATTTATTATGTTGGAACATTAGTCATCCTGTGGAATTAAGTGAGTTTTCTACCAATCAAGCTGAAGAAACTCCCACATTTGATAAAACTCCAAAGTCTAGCTGATGCATGGCAGAGATTGTTTGGGTTTGAAACATATGGTGGTTTTTAAAAAACCCTCAGTCCTCAACCACAAATACATCAGCATTTCAAGGTTTTCCAAAATGTTTGATTCGTCACTGTCCTGGTCCCTGAAATTACACAATATGTATCTCAAAGTCAAAATAATTAAGAAAGGGGGAAAGTTTTAATTTACAGGATTTTATAGTATGTTTCTTAGTTCATTACACAGCTGCCACCTTATCGGAATTATACTTATTTTAAACACTTTAGGTTCTGGTTATCCTCACACACACACACCACTGCAAGTATGAGTTGAATATGAAAAACATATATGCAGGAAGGCTTTCATTTGAACTGGGACTTATTCTCAATGGTATTGTGCCTCATGGGGCCCTATTTTAAATGGCACATCTTCTGTTTTACCTGTATCAAATACTGATGTGGCCTTTTCTTCCTCCTATCTTGATCTTTTCAAGGCTCTGTTTTGGCTCTATTTATTTTATAAAGTAAGGTTGTCTGCTGACTGTAACTGTGAATTTTAATTCTAATTCTATATATCAGAAGACTGGTATGCCATGGGGTAAATCACTTAGCCTTTCTTTGTTTCCATTTTTTCCACTTGACCAAGTAAAACTCTTTGTTTTCTTTTTGGAGATTTTTCCCCCAAAGAATCCACTAAATAATGTATAAGATTTGAAGGTGGTGTTTTTTAGGGGGACTAAGGCAGAGTGTTTCCTTTGAGAGGGGAAAATGGCCCATTGTTGAAACATAGGATGAGATTCTGATTCTAATTTATTCTCTTTGAACCTGATGGCAAATGCTCCTCACTGTAAGATGTGGTTCTTAGGGCATTTCCTCTGACCAAACCTTTTCCTCCATAAGGCTGGCACTTTGGGGACTACTAGAGTGAAATTTACCTCTCCCCACCCCCAGTAGATCCAAAGCTAAAGTTTATAATTTGGGAGAAAGCAATCTTCAGACAACATCTGTAGTCATAGCTAACTTACTCTAATAGCCAGTCTCTAGATATCATACGATGCTTCCCCACCCACTGCCCAGTAAAACCAACTTGCTCCTTTCATTTATTCAGTCTTGTCGACTGGACATAATTTGGATCCACCTGATTCTTAAAGGGAAAATTCTGTCTCTTCCTGATTGTATGTTAATTTGTTCATTACTTTATTTAACAAATATTTATTGAGTCTCTCCTATGTGCCAGGCATTGTATTGGAGATACCAAAATGAATAAGACCAGAAATGCTTTGGGAGAAACATTAGTATGTGTGTGTGTGTGTGTGTGTGTGTAATGGATACAATATATGTATATTGAGAAGTAGGTGGTTGGATGGATGGAGAGAGAGTAGATACAAGCAGTAGCATCATAAAAGTAGGAACAGACTGTTAGAGTGTTGAGAGTCATGAACAAGTTAGTGAGTCTGCTGTAAAACTCTATAATTTCTTTTCACAGTTGGAATGGAACATGATTTAATCCAACCAAGGGAAGGTGATTTTTCCAAAGCCACACAACTAAATAGTGAAAGAATGTAGATTGCAACCCAGGCTTTTAACTTTTGAATTTTCTTTATTGCTGCATCCAAATGCCTCACAAAAGATGAATGGTCTTCATGGCTAATTACCTACATGGCAGTCAAAAGTGAGAACATAAAATTTGCATTTTGATAATAATTTTCTGGTCTATTATTTGCATTTCTAGTTGTTTACAAACAAGCAGCATTACTACTTTTAAGCTAGAGTGTGATCTGATAGAGAAAATAGGGACTTTAGGCTTAGTAGATAGGGAGGGAGGGTAAAGCAAAACCTCACCTTTAGTGAGCAGCCAGGCATTGTGTATAGACACCTTGACCTCTGCTGTCACACATAGTCTCTTTACCAGCCTTGTGAGGTCCATGGCATTCTCTTCATACAGACAGGGAAGCAGATTAATGACCCACCCAAGTCACACTTGTTAGCCTCATCAGGTCTTACTTATCCTTTAGATGTCACCTCTGCTGCTCCCCCATTAGATATGCACAGCACCACGAATCTCTCCTTTCAGGCGCTCGTCAGTGTGGGAGCTTTTACACTCTCATGGTCAGTGGATCATGATTCGCGCCACAGCGGTGAGCTCCATGAGTGCGGGAACCGTGTATGCTTGGCTCACCTTGTGTCTTTATTATATAAGAAGGCACTCATGTTTTGATGAGTGACTGAATGTAAAAGGTAAAGCTGGGATTCAAACTGAGTTCTATGAGGGAACTTCAAAAAGTTCATGGAAAGATTTATATTATCATTTAATTTTATTTTTCCATGAACTTTTTGAAGTACCTGTATATTACAAATAACTTGGGTGAAGTTTTCTGAGATCCTCTTTGAAAGGCTACATGGGCAAACAAAATATAAAGATTACCATCTATCTCTGTCTATATAAAGGGTAAGGTGAGAGATCACTAGAAGTCATAGGGAAAATGGGGAATTAACTTGTTCACGTATCCATCTTTCTCTCATCTTTTGTTCTGTTGATTCTTTCACCAGTATTGGTGGAGACCTTCTGATGGGAGCAGCACTCATAGGCTTGTAGCCTAGGAAACGTGTCTGGTCAGGAATGGAAGAGGGCAGAGTCATGCCTCAGACTTGGTTGTAGAGGGCATGATGTATCCATTAACTAATTCCTAGTTTCATTTTGATCCTTCAACAAAGCACAACCGAAATCAAGGGGAGGGGAGGGGATGGCACACAGCAGAAAATGCAGAAATGTCATTTCTATACCATGTACTAACTCTGAATGACCTAGAGTATTTGTTTTGTTTTTAACCAAATGTGTGTATATTTTTAATTCCTGTGAAATGTATGTTTTCTCAAAGATTTTTAGGAGGTCTGTAGTCATTCATAAAGTAGACCTATTCAAATGACTTTTCCCGTTCTTATTTGCACCACCAAAACAGTGTTTTCTTAATACTTGCACTTGAAAAATTTCTGGGTGTTTGGCTAAAGCCACGAGTCTCTCATGGAGCAGTTGCACATCTTTGCAGTGAAAGGGACAGGAGGTGGGAGGTGAAGCTGGCAAGGCTTCTGCAGTGCCTCTTCTCGGCTCTCTCCAGACCTCCCCTGCTATCTCACCCGCACAGCAGGGTGGGGAAAGGATAGAATTGCAAGCGGGAATTATATTTGCTTTTGTTTAGTAAAGCCAAAAGCCTTAATGTTATTTTGTGAGCTCCATGTAAATGACAACTGATGTGAGAAAAAGAGATTTTAAGAGCATCATAAGCATCATTACAATCCTGGGGTTGGGAGGGCAATGCAGGAAGTATGTATATATATTTATTCCTTTTTAAGTTGTATACAAGTATAATCAATGTCTCAACCTTCTAAAAAAAGACCAGAAACAATTAGAAGGAGAGCAAGACTAACTTGATGCACAAAATTCTGTATGCATGCCAAATACTGGAGTAAAAAACATTTAGCATTTGACTGAAAAGACACCAACCAACCATTAGATTTCTATGGTTGAACATAGTCAAGATCTTGCACTCCTATATTTCATTTAAAAAATTGCTCCGTGAAGTACAAACTAACTTCAATTTTGTTTAAAATTTAGCATTCAAATTTTTAGGCTATTTGAAAACTGAGGGTTTATTTATATCATGTGAACCTGAGCAGATTCTCAATTGTAACAGTCTTGTTGTTGGACATGGAGAATGTGGATTAAAAACAAAACAAAAACACTTCCACACAGGTTTTTCCATGTTTTTTGGATGCTTTCATAGCAGCCACCATTTATGAGAAATGGTATTAAAATCCTACCATATTATAGTTTAAATTTAAATTCAGTGCTACCCAGAAGAGATTTTAGTGTATCCGATGAAGGCACTAAAAGGTTTTTTCGGTTTGGTTTTTGGATTTTGGGGTTTTTTTTTCATTCTCTTGAAAGTCGAGTTCTGCTGAGAGGTGTTGGTTCCTCAAGTGATCTTTGTGTGTTAACAACCTGTGCAAGGAGCTTCTCTTTTGCTTGTTCTACCGGGCAAAAGTCATCTTTGTTTGTATGAAAGAAAAGGTCTGATTGAATTTGGGCGAGCCTTTTATTTTAAGAAGAGTTAAAGTCTGGGGTGTTTCTAATGTTTTAATCTCTGTTTAAGAGGTTTCTGTTACAAGAGGAAAATTGATAACATTTTTACCTCAGCAAACTGCCAGCAAACAGGCTCTGTTCTAATCCCACATTTATAGTGATTTATATTCTCCGTGGCAATGTGCTGTAACCTCAGAGTGATACCACTGTGGTGTAGATTGACTGCATTCCAAATGCTGGAATCACATACATAATGTTTTTACTTTTAAATAATATTCAGACACCAGAATAAATACCATATGTGCACTGATGTTGCTTACAATGGAACCTTGTCATTTCTTGTGAGGGAGAACATTCTTTGTTTCTGATTCCTTTTTGAAATAAGAATGCAAAAGATAAATATGTACATTGACAGCATTTTGAGAAGGCTTTGGTAATTACACAGCTGAGGATATAGCTACAGTTCCTTAAAATGTAGCATTTAAAACGAAAAACATTGCTGTGTGTTGCCACCATCCCTCGTTGACACATGTGAAGGCAAGGATTGTTACCTGACATTCCTAGGGCAGGGCGTAGTTTTTATACTTTATAGCCATGGCATGCTATAGTTAAAGGACATCTGCTGAAGAAAAATTACCTCCATGAGCACTGTTCATAGGAACAGTGAGACTAACATGCTGATGACATTGTAACAGGGAGAGTAACACACTTGATAATGGGAAAGGATGGATTGATTGGAAAGCCATAATTCAGTGTAAGGCCTAATGTCATCTGATGCCACAAAAGCAGAATTTAGGTGGCCTGACATCATCAAAATACAGATAATCAATCTCTCCAGATCTATTTTTCTCCACATGATATTGAAGATTTAAAAGTTTCATAAAGTTCAGAAATACCTCCCATGTCATTCTTGCATTTTTAGATTTTTGTTTCTGTCCGTCTTGGTTGGAATTCTAATCCACTTAGACATATTTTTTAAACAGACATGGTAGGATGCCTTCCACATTTGTACGTCTGTAACAGGCTCCAACTAGTCACTCCGCATTTGCTTCATAGAGAAGCATTTCAGTCCAGGTTTGCATTATTACCATTGGTTGTGCTATGTTGAGTTAGTGCTTATAACATTTTTATAATATTTGGTAGATGGTGAAACCCTGGACATTGATATTGATGGCTTCCCTACCCTTTTACACCTCTATCGCCACCCAGTTTTTTGAGGTTCACACAGTACGTCTTGTGTGAGATTAATGTGTGATACACCATAATGTATCTCTGACATTTTATCTGGCACAAGACTCAGAGTTTGGATAAGTCTTGCCTCCTTTGTAGGAGAATTCCCAGTTATAAAAATGCTCAAAAGTCCTTTTTTGAAGTTGGGAAGTTATGACACAAATATTGAATCTCTTACATACTGTCTTTCCTTTTCAGCTTTTCGGATGATCCCTTATCCCTTGGAAAAGGGGCACCTGTTTTATCCTTATCCAATCTGTACAGAAACAGCAGACCGAGAGCTGCTTCCATGTAAGTTCCACCTGTCTGTAGTCCTCTCTTCAGCCAGCGAGGGTGGTGTGACTAAAGGTGGGGATGCGAAGAGGTGGGGATGATAAATGTGTAGCATGTTCTTGTCTTTTATTATTTTTCTCCCAACACCTGTCCTTGTTTGATAGCATATGCATTAAAGTGATTATATGAGTAGGTTTGGCTTCCTGCTCCAACTTTCTCCAAATTCATCAAAGGGAAAGATGCCAAAGGACTAAAATTTAGATGAAGCAGCATCATGTACTGATTAGCCTGAGCACAGAACCCTCTAGTTTGGGGCAGATGTTCTTTGCGCTGGACCATCATGGAGGGTTCCACCTGGGCTATCTGACTGGTCAACTGTGATCTACCCAGACTGGAATGTGAAGAGGAAGTGCTGACTTCAGAGGGAACTGCGGTTGAGTCACAGGTGGGAGGTCAGCACCAGGATGCTGGCATCGCTGCCAGAGGTAGTCGTGGGGCGTGGCATTGCGCTGTCTGTGGTGATGCGGTGCCCTTGGCTAGAGAGATTTCCTGTGAGCCTCTCATGGGTTGGACAGAGTGAGTTGGCATAACATGCATAGCACACGTGCAGCCTCAGCACTGTATAGAAGCACACCAGAGGAGAACCCTGCCCTCAGGTACCTTCCAAGCTAGCAGTCTAATGGCCCATACCACATGTGGAAAAGATTATTTTGGTTTACTGTAATACAACATTGTTTTGGCAATCCAGGCTAAATAGATGTTATCAAATCATACTGTGTATAAGGATCATGTCCAGGCTCTTCATGTGTCCCTGACTTCGGACATACTTTTCTCCCTCAGATAAAAACCTCCATATTTTGGCTACTCTCTCTTCCCTGTCCTCTCTCCTGCTACCAGCCCCAGTTATAGCCATATCTCATAGCTGTAACAATATAAACACTCTTCCCAGAGGAATGGTGTAACGTTGGAGCCCTGGGTGTATAGTTTCCAAACACCAGCATTATTGAGCCAGTCATAAATCTCCAATGTGGTGGGATCTAGGTGCACAACTAAATTGCTGTTGTCAGATCGAGGAAGCAGGAGGTGCCTCTCTTGTCTCCTTGCCAGCTGGACCCCCCATGAGATTTGATACTTAGGGAACTGAGTGATCATAGTGATGTGTTCCTCATTGTCCAAGTTGTATTGTGAAAAGGGTCTGGTGCTGCACATGACATTAGATTTGATTTTAGAAATCTTTACTGTGGGCCCGTAGTTTACCTTTTGACTCCCCCTTCAGGGAGACCTTAATAAAGTTGCAGTTTTCTAGTAAGAAAGGCAGTTTTCTGCAGTGTACTATGTTTTTAAATGTTTTAATTGAGTCCATTTAAATTTCCATGGGGATAGATTAGCTATTAGAACAAGATTACAGTTCTTAAAAGAAACTTTATGGGAGGGCCGGCCCATGTCTCACTTGAGAGAGTGTGGTGCTGGTAACTCCAAGGCCATGGGTTCAGATTCCTATATAGGGATGGCCGGCTAGCTCACTTGGGAGAGCATAGTGCTGACAACACCAAGTCAAGGGCTAAGATCCCCTTACTGGTCATCTTTTGAGGGAGAAAAAAAGAAAAGTAAAGAAACTTTATGGAGATAAACTTTACAAGCCTGAAATAGAAAATTATGGCTCACATTTATTTAATTAAACACAGTAGTCCAAGTCTGATCTCCCTCCAAAATCTTTTTTGGGTTGGGTGTTGAGGGTGAGGATACAAAGAGGGTTAGTTGTTTTAAATGCTCCCATAATTTGCAGATTAAAAGTATGATTATTGCCACATTAGGCCCTGAGTGCCTGTCCACCCTGTGTTTGAATCCTCACAGGTTAACCTACCTGGATTCAGGCAGGCATGCTGGTCTGCGCCTTGACCCACTCTGGTCCTCTCGACCCTCGGTGGTCAGCAATGTGGCTTACTGTACAGGGCTCTGAAGGGCAGAGGAAAGACCTTTAGGTCTTGTATTTCCTGAGGAGAATGTGACACTCAGGTCCTTGTGGTCAGAGTGGCAACATTGCTCACATGCAGTTTCACAGCCCCTCCACCAGCTCCGGGCAGTTGGTTCTCCTTGCCCCTGGTCTGCACCCCTGTCAACCCAGACAGTCACAGGCAGCTGCATAATGAGCAGAAAGGAGTCGTCGATTCCCTTGGCCTTTGTACCAGAGCTTTTTGGTGTTCTCCAAACCCAGCATTTGAAGTCTAAAAATTATAAAGGCACTCTATAGAGCACCAGGGTTTTTTTTTTCCAGTGATTGCTGGAAGTGTATTTATCACCACGAGTCTCCTGCAATTGTGCCAGATAACCCTAGCAGCCTTGACCTTGCCCCTTGCCGGTTGAATAGGCCAGCACGTGAGGTCCTGGCTGGATGTCCCTCTATCAGGGGAGCACCCTCCACTGACATACTTAGAGCGTGCCAGGAAAAGTACAAGATAAACCTATATCGCCTCATTATAATTAAAAAAAAATACAGGAAGGTGAAAAGGTAGACGGGACTTTTTTTTTTTTTTCCAGAATACTTGATTTTGGATTTTCTAGGTTTTTTACAATGAACATGAGTTTTGTAATTTGAAAAAAGTTTTGTGGTTTTATTTGGGCTTGCATTTGAGAAAGGAATACTATCTATCAGGCATAGCTGGTGCTACTGCCCCTGCCCACGAATGTGTGACATCACCAAGTGGTGATGAGGGATCATGCCTCTAGGTAGAGTGCAGGAGGGTGGATGTGGACTTGGAAGAAGCAGGTGGGCAGTCAAGAGCTGGGTCAGAAGCTCTTTGGTCAACTGTCCTGCCTTTTTCATTTCCAACAGGCTTCAGATTCTTTCCAAAGCTTGAAAGAGTCAGGCCCACCATGTGGAAATTCCCTGAGAACACATTTCTCTGCAGCCCTAATGTGTCCCTTTTGGTCGTCTCCACAGCTTTTCATGAAGTCTCAGTTTACCCAAAGAAGGAGCTTCCCTTCTTTATTCTCTTCACTGCTGGATTGTGCTCCTTCACAGCCATGCTGGCCCTCCTGACACATCAGTTCCCAGAACTTATGGGGGTCTTCGCAAAAGCGGTGAGTGTTTGCCGAGAGGGAGACCTCAAGGAATGGACAGAGAAAGCCAAGGGAAGCAGCCAATGGGGGATTGTCACACAGAAATGGATCCAAGCCTATAGAGATCATTTGCTCACTGTTTAATTTTGATTATCATCAGTAGAATCAAAGGGTTAGGGTCAAGTGAGAGACTGTAGCTTATTCATGCATGCCTTGTCTCATTTCACAAAACAAATTCTTGACAGTTTCTTAAAAAGGCATGAGGTTCCAAAGGATGAAATAATTTAGGGACTCCTAGCAAATGAAAAAATGTGTGGGAAATTATTCAGTTTTGTATAATTTGAATGACATTCTTTCTTTTTTTTTTTCCTTTTTGTCTTTTTTCGTGACCGGTAATGGGATCACAACCCTCGGTGTCGCGCCCGTACCGCGACCGGCAACGGAATTGCAACCCTCGGTGTCGCGCCCGCACCGCGCTCAATCAGTGAGCGGACTGGTCTCTATATGGGATCCAAAACTTCTACCGAGTGCGCCACCGGGCCGGCCCTGAATGACATTATTTCTAATCTTTGGATATTGTGGGTCTTTCCTTCGTGAAGGATGAGATTTACATTTTCAAAGATGGTTTAAATAATTTTTTTAGTAGCTACAAACACTTGGCTTGTGTGGGGAATGAACTGAGAGGGTGTGAATGGCTTGTAGTATTACAAAGTATACTGACATGACATTAAGCCAGTAAAAGTCTTAAGGAGAGTTGTGGAGAGGAGCTTTAATAAGAAAAGCCATCTGCATTGACAGCCAAGAACCATGTTTCCTTATTGAAATTGACCGTTCTGGCCTGCATGTGCAGCGAGGATAAGTTTATTGATTTTGCCACAGATGAGTTTCAGACAGAAAGAATAAGGAAAAGAATATCAGTTTTCCTGGAACTCCATTCAGATTTCAAGGCGAGTAGAATCAAGAAGGATGATTTCTAACTTCGCTGGGTTGATTTAATCCCTTTCCAGATGATTGACATTTTCTGCTCGGCAGAGTTCAGGGACTGGAATTGCAAGAGTATTTTCATGCGTGTTGAAGATGAACTGGAAATCCCACCGGCATCTCAATCTCAACATTTCCAAAACTGAACTCATCACCCTTCTTCCCCCACCACCCAAAACTGCTCCTCTTCCTGTATTCCTGGCCTCTGCCAGTGGCCCTGCCGTCCACCCAGTTACCCATGCTAGAAACCCAGCAGCCCTCCTGAACTGCCCTCTCACTGCCTGCAGCCCACCTGTCCCGGCCTTCACACTCCTCCTTCTAACCTCCTAAGCAACCTGGCATTTGGTCAGTGTGATTCACCTCTTCTCCCCTTCCTCTCTCCCCACAGCATCTCTCTCAGTCTAGGTTCTTGTTATTTCTTGCCTGAACTACTGCCATAGCTTTAACTGGTCTCCTTGCTACCAGTCTTATCCTCCGCCAGTCTTTCTCTTATACTGACAAAAGAATGATCTTTCTAAATTGCCAATCTGAGCATGTCACTTCCCAGCTGGAATTTCTCCAGAGGTTTCCCACCCACTTCAGATCAAGTCCCCCCCAGTTCTTTAGCATGGCATATAAGGCTCTTTATGCCTCTTGCTTGCCTCTTCGGCCTCATCTTCCCAACTCCTGCACAGATGCTGCTCTTCGGCCATAGTGAATTGCTCGCCGTTCCCAGGCTCTTGCACACCTCAGTGCCTTTGCACATGCTGTTTGTTCCATGTGAAATGCCTTTCACCATCACCACCCCCACCCATCCACTCTACAATGCCTCTTCATTCTTTTATACTCAGCTTTCTTTAAATTTCTCCTAAGCTGAGTTAGGTGTCTCCTCTATGAACCCACAGTATCCCATGAATACCTAATTGTACTGGATTATAATTGTTGAAAGCATATATGTCCCCCTTTAGAATGTGAGCTCCTTGAGAGCAGGACTGTGTCTTCCTCATCTCTGTATCCCCAAAGCTTTGCACAGTGTCTTGCACATAGTAGGTTTTCAATAAATGATTATTAAATAAATAAATGGTAGTGGTCTCTGCAGAAAGATTCAGTGTAAAAATCAGATACAGCTTAGCATTTCTTCTTACTTACAATCATAGGCTCTTCAAGTTGAAAGGGACCTTGAACAAATTGCCTTCAACAGGAACCCTGAATGGAGGTCTCCTAGACTCACCCTCATGCTTTCAGCAATGGCCAGCTCACCTGTTAACATCAAGCCCATCTCATTGTTGGGTCACTTGGAACTCTCCCTTCCACTGCTACATGCTGAATGCTGCTGCCCTTTAATTTCCACTTACTATTCCTGTTTTACACTCTGAGAAACAAGCAGGTCTGCTTCCTCTTGCAAATTTTTAGGACAGCTCATATATCATTCATGGCCACCTCTAATGTCTGACTACCTTCCCTTTTCTTTAGGCACAATATCTTAAATTCTCTTAAGTCTTCTGTACATTACATGATTTCTGAACTCAGTTGCCACTTTAGACGTTCCTTAGTTTACAGGCCTATTCATTTTCTTCTACTATCTGGCCAACCTGTGAGTAAGAGTATTTGCCAAAACTCTGAGTAGATTAGAGTGAAACTTAGTAAAGTTTAAAATAAGAATATATTTACATTAGACAATCACTGTTTCCCTTTTATGTTCTTCCCTTAACCATTTTTTAAAGCACATTTGTAAAAGAAATATGCCATTGGTCCACTATTCTTCATTGAACTACTAGCACTAAGCACTCGGTGGGAGTTTTGGATCAGTACAGGGATTCACAGCCTCTCCTGTGCATAGAATGCACCTGGCCACACCACCAGAAATTGACTCTTGAGTGTTAACACCCAGGAATGTGTATTTTTAACAAAGACCCCAACAGAGTCTGAGGATAGGGGTTGAGGATCATATTTTCTTCCAAGGATACTGGTCCAGGAAAGCCAAACCTCTGAGCAGCCGTCTGGTGTGCTGTCAGAGCTGTTCAGGTGAACACTTTCCAGGAATGAGGGGTTCCAGCCTACTTGTACCTTGGGTCATTGAGGGAGCTTAAAAATTCCTGGGGGGCCGGCCCGGTGGCGCACTGCTATAGTGCGCCGCTTGGGAAGCGCGGTGGCGCTCCTGCCGAGGGTTCGGATCCCACATACAGACCGGTTCCCGCTCACTGGCTGAGCGAGGCGCGGGGGCAACACTGAGGGTTGCGATCCCGTTGCCGGTCCCGGTCCGGTACAGGCGCGACACTGAGGGTTGCGATCCGTTGCCGGTCACAAAAAAAAAAAAGACAAAATAAAGGAAAAAAAAAAAAAATTCCTGGGGCCCACCCTCTCCCCCAGGGACTTTGACTTAATTGACCCGGGATGTAACAGGAGCATCTGAGTTGTCAGATGCTCCCAGGTGACCCTGCTGTGCAACCAGGGCTGAGAGCCACTGTGTTGAATGAAGTGACTAGTTGCCTGAGACTACTTTGACCAGCCAGGTAACTGGGAGGCACAAGGATAGAGAAGAAAATATGACTGGGCTTTCTCTAGGAAGGGCTGTCCCTCCAGAAAACTGGAGAGGTGTGTTCACTACAGGTGTGAGACAAGAGGCCACTCTCCTCATTTAATGTTTCCGAAGTTTTGGTTTTTAGACTTGGATCAAATGATTGAATAAAATATAAATCTACCATTAGGGTCCTCATATTTTATACTGCACCTATGTGTGGTAGTTTGGTTGGCTACCCATCATTTTCAAATGTAGTTTAGATAAGTTTGCTTTTAAACTCTGTCTGGAGGATCACATTCATCTTGCCCTTCATTAAGGTCTAGCAGTTTCCAAAACGTCTAGAGAGACGTCATGGGAAAGGAAGATGGATGGCCTGAAGGAGACAAGCTCCATCTCCCCCTCCTCCCACCCTGCCCCAGAGCCGTCTCCACATCTTCACCCTGTCACTTCTCGAAGCCCCCTCCCTGCCCCCCGCAGGTTATCGCAGCTGCCCTCCAGGCTGCCTGCAACCATTTGCAGCTTGTGAAAGTCATTTTCGCAGCCCTCTCCTGAGATAAAGTCCCTGGGATAATGACTTTTAATAGATGCAGAGAGATCGCAGTGCCACCCCCCAGGCTGCACAGCTCGGGAACTCTCCAATGTGTTTACATGTTGACTTGCAGCCAGTAAAGAAGCCCCCGGCGAAGTGTGAGCCACTGGAAAGTAGTAAAAGGAGAGGATTCTACTTGGCTCCTCCCCACACTCTAATCTTCCTCCATGATTTAGAACTAACTGTTCCTAGAATATTTGGTTACCATGATAAGGTTGCTCATATAAATGAGTTATCATTCCAAACCCAGCTCCTCACAAACTGTGGGAAGGTCAGCATTCTGACCCCCTCTGCTTTCAAGGGCCCTGCCCGTCTTCCTCTGCTCTCCCTCCCTCCCTGAGATGGAGCCCCCTGACTTCTGACTCCTGGCTTCACTTATAGGCCTCACCTCTTTGAAGTCTGATATTGATTACAGTGAAATGTCAATTGTCTGACTGCAGTAGGGCACCTGGAACTTATTCAGATAAGCAGAGGCGTTTTGAATGTTAACACAGCATGTTGGGAGCCATGACCTTCTTTTAAGTAATGGTGTTTCAGGAAGAGGAGGATCAGGCGATTGAAGTGTCACTCTCTCTTTTTTATTAGTTCAATTGCTTTTTCTCACCAGGAGACACTGATTGAGTTATGGGGCATTTTGGTTAAAAATTTGACCGTGTATCTCTGCCCTCTGGACAGAGGTTTTGGACATTGAGATAGATGGGCTGTTCCAGGGTTGCCTGGTGTTGCTCATTCAGACTTTTCAGGCAGTAAATTTCCATCTAAGTCTAAAAGAGAACTGTTGTTTCTGTTTGTCCATTGGTTCGGTCTCTGGCCAAAAAGTATTGACTAATTTTCAAACATGTAAAGAAATACTACTGAGCATCGCAATCAAGGCATGCTCCTCCAGACTTTTTAAAATACCTGCTGATGAAAGTCACTGGCCTTTATCTGGCTACTGAATAAAAGGGCTTAGTGCCTTCAGATATGCCTCACTACATTGCTTCCTTCTTGTGGATGTGGGGCGGGCAGGGGGATATGGGAAGGCGTGCTGAGGAGGAAGGTGGCTCAGTAATAAAGGGAACACATCTCACCAGGGGTTCTGCAAGAGTAAATTAGGCTGTTCTAAGAAAAATTTCAAGGAAGTCTTTCTCAATTCTAAGGATGGAACATTCTAGATGTGAGGAACAGAAGTAAATCATTACATACATTGGAGGCACTGGGCTTAATTCTGTTCTGGAGCCTTGTTGAGAAGGGCAGGTGCAATCCAGGAAAGCAGGGGCCACTGTCTCTTGCTGTGCAGTGTGGAAAGAGGGACAGGTATGGACATCAAGCAGGGCGGAGTGCTCCTCTTGACTTTCAGAGGCCTCACCTTTGTGCTCTCTTTCCAATTCAGGTCAGTACCCAAAACAAAGCAAACAAAAAAAAGGCCTTTATTTTGAACCAACTTCGCAACATCATGTCTATTCATTCTGCACCTCGAGTTGGGGCTCCCCGATGTCCCCACATAGTAGTGTGTGGAATCGCCCAGAGTTATAGACATAGTGATGCCTTTCCTCTAAATGCCAATATTTAGCACTTTCTTCCCCACTCAAGCATAACTTCCGCAGTTCTAAATGTGCCTTCGGTCATGTCTTTAGGATATGATAACTTCACAGCAATATCACCTTGTTTATTGAGCCCCATCTTCCAACACCTGTCGCAATCTCTAGTTTATCCAGACACTTTAGCACTTAGCTTCTCTTTATGGAGTTGAGCATTACAGGCAAATGCTGTGGTTTGTGGAGCCTTGGAAGCCTCTGAGAGAGAGAGAGAGAGAGAGAGAGAGAGAGAGAGAGAGAGAGAGAGAGAGAGAGTGTGTGTGTGTGTGTGTACGTGTGCCCATGAGGGATCTTCAAAAAGTTCATGAAAAGATTCATATTATCTTTTGTTTTTCCGTAAACTTTTGAAATACCCCTGCGTGTATGTATGCATACATACATACACACACAGAGACATACACATATATAATTACGTACATATTCATATGTATAATTCTGTATATATATTTTAAAATTTTATAATGTTATCATGTTGGATTAATGCAATCAGTAGGTTTGTTCCATATGATCCTCTCATAACCAGTATTTTACGAATATTTTCAAAGGCAGCTTGGGCAGTAATTACTCATTCCTGGGCCCAGTGTCTCCCACGATGCCTTCTAGCTGCATTCATGGGTGGCACCCTGTCCAGCTCTAAACTGAAAAGGGTGGGCAGTCCGTCCTGCAGTGTGAGCATCCCGAAAGTTCTGTGTACTCAACAAGGAGAATTGCAGAAGGTCATCAGAAACTGCCATATATCCAACACCTCTTGAGGAAACAACCATCCATCCACTTTTGTTCAAGCTCTAACCTTGGCTGCCTGTTTCTTACCTGCGAACCCAGCCTGGCCCTCAGGGCCCTCCCTATTGTTTTTCTAGCCGCTTTCGAACTCTACCTCTAACTATTCCAGCTAAACTGAACTATTTGCTATCTTCTGGTCATATCTGTTGCTTTCCCATTTCTGTTCTGCTGTTTACTGAGCCCGGAAGGCCCACCTGCCCATATTTCTTTCCTTACCATCCTTACCCCATCTCTATCTTTTGGTATCCCAACCATCCATCAGAGTCTATTTAAATTGCCTCATTTTAAAATGTTTTTCCTGATCCTTTCAACGCAATGGACCCTCTCCTTTTTCTGAACCCTCCCAGCGTTTTTTTTTGTCTTTTGTCTTTTTCCGTGTCCGGCAACGGATCGCAACCCTCAGTGTTGCCCCCGTACCGGACCGGGGACCGGGGACCGGCAACGGATTGCAACCCTCGGCGTTGCCCCCGCGCCTCGCTCAGCCAGTGAGCGGGAACCGGTCTGTATGTGGGATCCGAACCCTTGGGCGGGAGCGCCGCCGCGCTTCCCAAGCGGCGCACTATCCAGTGCGCCACCGGGCTGGCCCCTCCCAGCGTTTTGTCTGGGCTTCCATCCTGATTGCTACCATAGCCCACCTGGCTATCACTTTGCTCTGTCCATGTCTTAGTGGCCCCCTCTTCTCCTGGGCTTTGAGCTTCCCAGCAGTGGGAGTTTTGTCCTAAACTCTTTTGTATCTCACCTAGCCCTAGCACTTAAGCACCTTACTGAGTAAATATTTTTAATTGATGTAAAACACAGATTGGAAAAGGATTTCAAATCTTACACTATCTTGAGTTTGCTTCCTTTATACAAATCTTCCACTTGATGATCCAGCTATAATGCATTACAGTTCTTCCCAGTGTGTGTTCTACTGGTCTTTAAAAAAAAAAAAAGGAACAATTCTGAGGTCAGTGAATTTGGAAGATTTGCCCACCATCCCTCTTCTTGAAGACCCACAATCCATAGAACATATGAACAGTAGAAGAGCCTGTTTGAATTTCATTAAATATACTGTCTACTAAAATGATTTGACCTCAGAACCCTGCTCCCCACTGTGTATTTACTCACACCCTGCACTCCCCTTCTGTGGGAAGTTCTTGGTGGTGTAGACAGCGCTGTGCTATGGACAAGGGATTAGGACAAAGGACTCTATGTGAACCAGGTATTGAACCCTAGCAAGATGATACCTTGGTTCTGAACGGACAGTGGGCAAGGAAACCACTAAACACCCCTCTCTTCTCTGACTGGGAAGGGCGCCTCTTCTGCCACAGGCTGGATGGTTTGTGGAATGAAGCTGATTCTTCACAAAAACGTGGTCAGAGTGGATTTGAGATTATGTTAAATGAATCTCAGGCGAGGCACTTGCTTTCTGAAAAAGCAGTTTATGAGCATTATTCTCTACATGAAAAGCAGAAACGAATTTAGTAACCACATGAAAGACTTCCCACTGATCCCCTCAGAGCAGCCGCTCTTCCACACGGCGTGTCTTTCATGGAACAGCCGGTCAGCTGCGCACCCACTGCCCGGTCCCTGTGGTGCTCACTGCTAGGCAGACAGTTCAGAAGTGAGCGTGGGTCGTGCAGGTGTTTGGGAGACAACAGGATCCCAAAGCAATTCACATACAACCCACTTGTTTAAATTTAAATTGCCTTTTTCATTTAAAGTGAGTTCTTCACCCAGCTAGATGAGCAGGTGGTCTAAATTATCATCATTTTTTAAACTTTTCTGTCCACTTGCCACCCTGTTCAAGGACATTAGTTGCCTGCAGGGGCAGCCAGCAGGTCCTGAAGACTAGTAGGGAGACCTGGGGGCTATGGGCAGCTGTCAGAGGAGCGAGGGGGCTGTCAGAGACACTCCTCCCCCTTATCAGCAGTGCTGTGGGTGGGGCTGGAATGCCGCTTTGACCAACAACAATGATTCCTGTAAACATGGAGATGAAATTGCAGCCTTCTGAGACTTTCGTAATGTGGAGACTTCAGATGCAAGTGTGGGCTAGACAGGCTCATTTCCTAGTTTTGGGCCAGATCCCCCCTGACGTCTGTGTTTTTCTGATTTCTTTGCAGTTCCTCAGCACTTTGTTTGCCCCCTTAAACTTTGTCATGGAGAAGGTGGAAAGCATCCTCCCTTCCAGCCTGTGGCACCAGCTGACGCGGATCTGAGGGAAGCCCGCATCCTTCACTCACCTCGCCCAGCTGGCTGCCACCTCTCTTCCGTGCCAACTCCTCGTGGATGCAAGAAAGCATGACTTTGAAAAAGGGAAGCCATTCCGAGATTTTAAAATGTTCATGGACTGTCTGTTCCATATTAAAAGCTGTTTTTGTTGTACAAAATTAATTGATGTTCAGTTCTATTTTATTTTGCCTTCAGAAAAGAAGAAAAAAGTCAAAAATAAACTTTTGTGTATTGCAGCAACCACTTGTGTCTTCCTATGTCTTCCAGCCCTAAAAGTGTTGGTGTCCCAAGTAAACCTATGGGGATGGGATCTGCCCAACACCACCCCATGGTTGTCTTTGCTGATGGAACTCATCTCAGCAGTCCATTAGAACCCCTTACAGTCAGTGGCTTGAAAAATGGGATCTGTATGGTTCAAAAGTGCCATATTATTCAACCCTGAACTGAGTATCCTCATAGGCCAGATGCACCAAAAAAAGCTTCTGAAATGAATGACAGGGAGAATGAAACAAAACGTACATGCCACGATAGGCTATTCCGGGTCAGAGACTCTACTTACTGATGAATAGTATTCAACGCTGTAGTTCCAGGAATCATTTTTGGTTTTGCTGTTTGAAAACTTGTGAGAAGAAATCTTCTGTTGAGAAGCTACAGACCCAACCTGACCGCTTTACCATCATTGCATTTCTAAAATGTTTTCTCATAAGGGTACTTTTTTTTTTTTTTTTATCATGTTTGCATTCCTGATGCTTCAATACAAACATTCTTTGGGTATTTTAGTGTTCTGAACCACAATGATCATTTGTCCTCACCACCTTTAAAAGCCATCCACATGATTCATACCTTGCTGAGCATCTGGCTTGACTTAAGCAAAAAAAGAAAAATAAATAAGCAAATCCTCTATCCGAAGTGAGAAATACATCTATTTAAAATCTCAATTCAGTGCTTAAGAAAAAGACTTTTTTTTTTTACATAGTTGTTTTCCCATTAATTTAGAATCCTAAATCTTTCCCCACCAGTATTAAAATAGGTAGATGGTAAGCAGGGAAAGCTCGCCAGTTGGTCTTCTCCAGGAGCAAAGTCAGGTGGACAGGTAACCTTTAGACACCCAAGGACTTTTCTTGCTGTTGGAAAACTTTTCTTTGTACCTACCTTGTGCAAAGCCCTGATGGGGCTATGGAGCCGTCTCCTGCACTTGAGAAAATGATCAGTAAGAGGTGGAACACCATGACACACCAGTAGTACTGCTTTTAGGGGCAGGGGCCAGGTTGCCTTCTTGAACTCTTCTTCCCCCAACACAACTCTTGACATAGAGTGGATGCTCAGATGGTTTGTTGAATGAATTGATGCAATACATGTGCTATGGGTTAAATATGTCCTCCAAAAATTTCATGTATTGGAAACTTGACCCTCATTGTAACAGTGTTATGAAGGTAGGAAGCCCAATTATGGTGTTTGAAAGGTGGGGCCTTAAAGAGGTGGTTAGATTGTGAAGATTGTGCCGTTGTGAATAGATCCTTCCATTCGTAGCGTAATGGGTGTGGTTCTGATGGCTTCATAAGGAAGTGAAGTGAGCAGGTTAGCTCTCTGACTCTGCCTGCACTGCCATAGAAGAAGGCCTTCACCAGATGTGTTTCCTGGATTTTGGACTTCCCAGCCTGCAAAACTGTAAGAAATAAATTTCATTCCATTATAAATTACCCAATTTCAGGTATTCTTTTATAAGCAACAGAGATTGGTACGAATAAATGTTTATCTGTGTTCAGAGGAGAGAGATTGGTTCCAGCTGAAAGAGATCAGGGAAGACTTAGAATTGTAATTTTGAGCTGAAAGAAAAACTAACCATCTAATACAATTCTTTGATTTAATAGATTGAGAAACCAAAGAGATTTTGACCTGCCCAAGTTGGGACTCCAGATTGTGATAAGCCTCAAAGGAAGGGTTTCAGAGCATGAAGCAATGGGAATTGGAAATGGCACAAAGAAGTTGCTGTCAGAAATCCCAAGCTGCAGGAAAGGCAGCAAAGAAATGGAAACTAAGCATTTAAAAATGCTTAGGGAATTTAATAATTAGGACTTTAGAGCCAGTTTCATGGAGAGGGGAGGCAGAAGTTAGACATTGAGGGGTAGAAAAAGTGAATGCGAGAGGTGCAAATGGGAAAAAGATGACGACAGAATGAGGACACGGGGCAATGGAGGCTGTTGAAGGAAATGAGTCCAAGGGCCAAGAGGGGCTGATCAGGCCAGAACGAGGGCAACATCTCTGAACTTGAGGGAAGCAAAGTATATGAACTTACTAAACCTTTCCCCAGAGTGGCTCTCTGGGCAGAGGCTGAGACCCAGTGCTCCCTGTCTTGGATGTCCAGGAGGTTGCTCTTTCCAGCTCTGCCTTGTTTCACTGCCCTTGAGGACAAGGGTTCAGGCCTTTTTCATTTTAAGGGTTATATGCAAATCTGTGGAGAGGCAGAGCCAGAGCAAAATAACAGAGAAGTCTTTAAGATGGTCATTTTTACATAGTTAGTACACCTCTTGCCCAGTGTATTAGTCAGGGTTTGCCAGAGAGACAGAATTAATAGGATATGCTATAAATATATGAGAGGGGATTTATTAGGGGAATTGATTCAGGTGATTGTGAGGAAAACTCCCACGATAGGCCGTCTGCAAACTGGATGTTGGTAGCATGGCTCAGTCCAAGTCCAAAGGCCTCAAAACCAGGGAAGATGATGGGGTCTTTGGTTAAATTCCTGGAACCCAAAAGCTGAAGTCTGAAGCTCTGATGTCCATGGACAGGAGAGAAGAATGTATCCCAGCTCCAGCGGAGAGAAAGAGCAATTTGCCTTTTTTCTGCATTTCTTGTTCTCTCTGGGCCCCCAGCAGATTGCATGGTTCCTGCCCATATGGAGGGCGGGTCCTTCCCACCTGGTCAACTCAGGCCCACATGCTAATCTCTCTGAAAACACCTTTGTGGACACACCTAAAAAGATAGCTTTACCAGGTTTCTCATCATTCCTTAATCTAATCAAGTTGACACCTAGAATTAACCTTCACGAGTCTACCCCTTGTCAACTTAGTATCCATACTATCCCCTTAAATCATACTTCATCTTCAAATGGGACAATAACATAATGGTTTCACCTAACATGATGCAACTATCCTGCGTACAACTGAAAACATATTAATCCCTTTCCCAGAAAAGGAGGTAAAAAGTCCTTAGATGATATTTACCCTTCTTCCAATATCCCATGACTTAAATGCTTTGATGTAAAGTCAACAATATTTAAATGGTGATTTGAAGTCAGTAAGTCTCATGGTACATGACAAAGAATAAGAGGAACAAAAACAAAGATAATTGCTCAATATGTGTACAATATATATACATAGAGACATAGTCTTAACACAATAGGGAGGACAGTTACAATCTTCATTTCTGTAACTGGTCACGTGGTCGAAGCTGGTATTTATAACTTCCTTCTTCTACTGCCCATTCTGTATTCCCTTTGCCTTCAGTGAGCACCTCACCTGGTTGTCACTCTTTACTTGGTGGAGTGACACAAACCTTCATCCCTGAAGAGTTTGGGCCATTTGTTGTCTTGCCTGGATTTGGTTGTTGTAATTTTCCACTGACCTTAATCACAGGGCATGGTAGTACTAAGAGACGTCTTAAGGGATCTCCTGTATTCCAGACATAATCTTCCTCACCTCCATTGCGAAGTAGTAGGCCAACTTCCCCTTGGTGGTCTGGGTCAGTCACCCCGACCAACACTGTAACTCCTTTCTTAGTTTGTTGACTCAGAGGTACAAGGAGTCCAAAGTGGCCAGGTGACAGCCTTAATTTCCAGTTCAATGGGATCATTTTTGTGTCTCCTGATGGAAGCATTCCTCCTTCTGGAACCAAGACCTCTAGACCAGCAGAGCATAAAGTTGTGGAGACAGGAAGCAAAAATTTTGCTAGTGGATCCCTAGCGGTAATGGTGAGTGGTGCCACTTCCGTTTCCACCCCTTGATTCTTGGACCCGTGAATCCTGGCTATGGGAGAAACAGTACCATATATTGGGCGCTGATTTAGAGCATATACAGCCTTCTGGAGAGCCTGGCCTCAGCCCTGCCAGGTATCATCACTTAGCTGATGCTGTAACTGTGACTACAAAAGGCCATTCCACCCTTCTGTCAGACCAGCTGCTTCAGGATGATGTGGGATGTGGTAAGACCAGTGAATTCCATAAGCATGAGCCCATTGCCGAACTTCTTTGGCCGTGAAGTGAGTTCCTTGGTTAGAAGCAACGCTGTGTGGAATACCACGATGGTGCATAAGGCACACTTTTGGTAGAAGTATTTCATGCTGGGAAGGCAAATCCATATCCACAGTGTCTATTCCAATAAGGACAAAACGCTGCCCCTTCCATGATGGAAGTGGTCCAATGTAATCCACCTGCCACCGGGTGGCTGGATGATCACTCTGGGGAATGGTGTCATATCGGGGTCTCAGTGTTGATCTCTGCTGCTGGCAGATGGGACACTCAGCAGTTGCTGTAGCCAGATTAACCTTGGTGAGTGGAAGTCCATGTTGCTGAGCCCATGCGTAACCTCCATCCCTGCCACCATGGCCACTTTGCTCATGAGCCCACTGGGCGATGACAGGGGTGGCTGGAGAAAGAGGCTGACTAGTACTCACAGAACGGGTCATCCCATCCACCTGATTATTAAAGTCCTCCTCTGCTGAGGTCACCCTTTGATGGGCATTCATGTGGGAAACAAATATCTTCACATCCTTTGCTCGCCCACTCAGAGAGGTCTGTCCATATACCTCTTCCCCAAATTTCTTTCTTATAAATTTTCCGGGCCGGCCCGGTGGCGCACTGCTACAGTGCGCCGCCTGGGAAGCACGGCGGCGCTCCCGCCGAGGGTTCGGATCCCACATACAGACCGGTTCCCGCTCACTGGCTGAGCGAGGCGCGGGAGCAACACCGAGGGCTGCGATCCCATTGCCAGTCCCGGTCCGGTACGGGGGCGACACTGAGGGTTGCGATCCGTTGCCGGACACGGAAAAAAGACAATAAATAAATAAATAAATTTTCCAATCATGTTCCATCCAAGTCCCTGACCATTGGCCAGAGCCCACGAATCAGTATATAATCGCACATCTGGCCATATCTCCTTCCAAGCAAAGTGCACAACCAGGTGCACCGCCCGAAGGTCTGTCCATTGAGATTTCCCCTCACCACTGTCCTTCAGGGATGTCCCAGAAAGGGGATATAGTGCTACAGCTGTCCACTTTCAGGTGGTGCCTGCATACTATGCAGAACCATCTGTAAACCAGGCCCTAGTCCGCTCTTCCTCCACCAACTGATCATAGGGAACTCCCCAGGAGGCCACAGGTGCAGGCTGGGAAGAGAAGGCAGTGTAGCAGGAGTAGGAACCACGGGCATTTGGGCCACTTCTTCATGTAACTTACTTGGGCTTTCAGGACCTGCTCAGGCCCAATCGCACATACACCGTTTCCATTTTGTTTTGTTACAAATCACCCAGTTCTAGGTATTGTGTTATGAGCAACAGAAATGGACTAATACACTCAAGATCCATGGTTCCTGACTTACTAAGATGGCAGCTGTCATCCAAGTGGCATTCTGCCTTCTGCTTTTATTTCTACATGAGGGTACAGCAAAAGCCATTCTCATGGGCTTTCCGTCTCTATGAAGACCGTTCCTCCCAGCAGGACAAGTGTCCATTACTCTCAACTTTCATATGTTTGTTGGGATACAAATGCAAACATTCTCAATTAAATATCAGCAAACTTACTAGCAATGTATACAGGAAATAATGCAATATGACCAAATGGAATGATCTGTAGGTTTATTTGTGTTTAACTTCCCTTATCAGTACTTATCAGTATCAAAGTTATTCTGGAATTAAAAAACTATTGGGGAACTTTCCATATTTTTATATGACCTGAATAATTAAACACTGAAATTATATGCTTTTATATGATTAGATAAAACTCAGACATGAGACGTTTGATTTTAGTACTTTGTTAATGGTATATTTTTTATCTCCTTTTTACGATATGCTGTGGTGATGGGTCTATGCAAATTTTCTACTTTTTATGTTCAGTTGATTGCCCATTTTTCTAAGAAATTACCACGGAGTGATATGGATATATATTTATATGTTTATGTTCCTTCCACTGGTTCTTCTTGTCCTCCTTGTCCCATGACCATGCACTTCACGTCCCAAGACCATGTTCCACTTTGTGTAACAAATCTGTGTGCTGAGTCACCTGGGAGCTCGGTGGACACAGAAGAGTGGTGCCCCAGTCAGTGCTGAAATGAGGGTCATGGGGAGCCTCTAAGACGTCTCCATCACATATGAGTATTTGTCTTCTGCTCTGAGGTAGTGACAGCTCCGGCTGACTGTATTAGAAATTAAAATTTTAAAAGAGGCAAGAGAGCGGGAAGTCCAGACAGGTGCTTACAGGAACTGTTCTTACACTTATGGCTTTGGAGGGTCAACGATGGCTGAGGCCAAGCAGACAGCAACTGGCTGAAGCGGAAATGTCCCAGCAGAGGCGGATTAGCCCTCTGTCAGGAATGCTCTGGAGAGCAGCAGGGGCTGGAGGACAGAAGACCTTCACGTGATCTCTACATCACCTTCAGAGTAACATCTATAATTCTCTAACAGGAGCAAAGAGGGCAGAAAGAAAGCAAGTCCTCTTCCCACCTTCTCCAGCTGTCCCCTGTTATGTCCAGCTCAAGTTGATTTCACGGTCCCTTGGGTCCTCGGCCTTGAGGTTATATGTGACCAACCTTAGGAAGAAAAACCTTTGGAACCGAAAAGCTCAACTGAGCATCATAAAAAAGCACGCAAACCTCAAGATGGGGTATGTTTGTCCAGGGAAGGGGCAGTAAGTTACCATTTTAGAGACTGTGCAAGGAATATAATTTTTAAAATGTTCTTTAAAACCACCTGCTTCCTGCTGAGTCTCCATCCCACCAAGCCAGCAGGGAATGTCTTCAGTCGTGAGCGGGATGTTGCCCACCTCTGCAGGGGGTGTGCATCCAGAAGGCCTGTGTCCTGGTTGCTTCTGGCAGCATCGCGTTGTCCAGGCCCGCAGCGTCCCTGAAGTTCTTGGTGCTCGGCTTCTGTGGAACGCACAGGCCACAGGCCCTCAGGGACCCCCAGGCCAGACTCCCCGCAGTGTATCCTCCTGTCGCCGCTTCTGAGGTCTGGGTGCTGCTCCCAGCCTCCCAGCCTCCCTTCTGGACACCCAGGACCATCTCTGCAGGAGGGACAGCGCCTCCGACCACAGGCTCTTTCAGGCTGCTTCCGCTTTTCTCCCTAAGGGCTTTCTAGAACAATAAACTACATACTCTGGACTCCTGCTTGAAACAGCAAACGGGAGAATGCAGGGAGAAAATATAAGTTAACATCTCAAACATATTTCCTCCCACAAATGAGACCACGTCCTTCACATCCAGGGTAAGGTTGATCCATTCGTTCCCTCCCTTCATCAAAATGTCCTGTGTGCGGGAGAGCGTCGCGCATGACGTTGCGCATGACGTCATGCAGGTGCGCCCGGAAGTGCCGCGTTTCTCACAGCGCGTTTGACTGACGCGCTTGTTTGCTTGTCTCACTCGCTGGACCGCAGGGGGCCGAGCTGCGCGTTACGGCGCGCATGCGCACACCTCGGGGTCGAGAACGAGATGTCTGAGCTCGAGTATGAGGCTCAGGAAATGCTGGCAGGAAGCTGGGACAGACCAGCTGCTGAGGGCAGGGGGGCGGCAGAGCCAAATCCGAAGGGAGCGAGTATCCTTGTGTAGAAGTCCACTGGAAAACTGACCAAAATGAACTAAGATTTATCTTATTCTTGGAACAGCAGCTTAAGGAGGAGTTTTTGTGAAAACTTTGCCAATAATGTTTTGTTTGGGAGGTATTCTTCGTTCTTATTCCACATTTCCCACCTGGTAACTGTTGATGTTTATGGTGTGCCACATCCTATGCCGGGCTCTTGACGTGCTGAATTAAAGTTCTCCCAAACCAGTAGGAAATCTAGGGGTGTGTGTGTCTGCACACGTACTCTATTGGTCTGCAAGCTGGAGAAGCAGAAAACTGGTGGTGTGGTTCAATCTAAGGCTGACGGCATGAGAACTAGGGGAGCCAGGGATGTAAATCCCACTTCAAGAGCAGGAGAAGACGAGAGGAGATGTCCAAGCTCAAGCAGGCAGGTGGAAAAACCCGGGCAAATTTCTCCCTGCTCTGCCTTCTGTTCAGGCCCTCGGCGGTAGGGTGATGCCCAGCCACATCAGGGAGGGCCGCCTGCTTTAGAGTCCACCCATCCAAATGCTAATCTCAGCTGGAAACACCCTCACAGCTACACCCAGAAACGTTTAATCTGGGCAGCCCGTGGCCCACTGAAGTTGACACGCAAAATTAACCATTACACGTGCATAACTCTTCATTTTCTCAACCATTCTGTGAAGCAGCTACTAATGTCATCGTCCCCACAAGGAGCTGTGTTTGAGCCTTTGAGCAGCTGGGCACTGTGTAGTGGCCACGGGGAGCTTGCTTGCCTGTTGCTCACTCCCTGCCCACCCAATCTCCTGAGCTGGAAGCGGCTGATCTTTAGCACCAGGGGACTCTGCTCCTCAAAGGCTCCAGAAAGGTGCAGAGCTGAGCAGATCTCAAAAGACAAGGCCGACTTCACACTTGCCCTCACATTTCAGCCATGTGTGTTATGAGAGCAGATCCAGAACTATTACTTATAGACTGCATGATTTAAGAATAAAAACAAATATGATGTGTGGACTTGAAACAGGAAGGGGATCCTCCAATGAAAGACCAGTGTTTCCCACAATGGGTTTTGAGAAACATTAGTCCCATGCAATGCTTTCTGGGGGGATACATTGCAACTCTACCGTTCTCTTGGAAATTCCCGCTGTCAAAAGCCCTGAGAAGTCCCATAATAAAGAAACCTGTTTAACACAGCACTTCTCCTCCTAATTAGATTATAGGACACTCTCCCCTTTAATAAGGAATATTTCCTAACATCTCACAATATTCATTTTGGAAAACATTGGACTAGATCAATGCCAAATCAAAAGGAGGGTCCCACAAACAAGGTGTGAGCTCATTCTGAGCACCTCGCCCATCCTGACAGGTGGGAGAGGACATCCAGACAGAGCTGGGAGAGGAAGCCCAGGCCACACCCACTGGGAGATGCCACTGGGCTTCCCAATCGGCCAACGTGTGCTCTGCATCCACTCCCAGCCTTCCCAGGAGGCCTCCGTGGTGCTGGCCAGGAGTGTCAGCCATGGATCCCCAGGAGGGTCTCAGGCCTCTTCACCGCCTATGGGTAGCAGCGCAGCAGAACAGAGTGGAAAAATGAAAAGTGGAGCAGCTGTCATAATTCAAGTGTTCTGTTCTTTCTCCAGATGTCTAAGAAAAATCCAGTGACTGTACCTGAGAGAGCCTGTTAAGAGCTGACTTTTTGGCTGTGGTGACCCGTCAGTAATTATCACTCCCCTAAAGGAGCCACACCAAGTGGAAACCCCACCAAGTGAGATATTCGAGAACCCTCCCACCAACCCCAAGGCCTTTGGCTCCTATATCTAACAAATTATATCTTACATTATTTTTCTTAAAGCAGGTGAGTGACAACTAGGACAGTCCCTCTGCAATTAGAATCTGATGTCAGAGTGAGAAAATCCCCTGTTCACTGGGAACTCCCACGTCACTCATTCTGTATTAATGATATTTATTCTGCCTTGTTGTTTTATTCTTAAAAAACGGCTCCCCTGGTTGCAATGTTATGTTAAGCATATTACATGTTACTCCAAAGTCAGTTCATATATTACAGCTCGTTACACTCCAGGGCATACATTTCTGAGTAGTGCTTGCTCCACAGTTACAGTCCCACATTAAATATGGGCTGCCAGGACTGCAGCCTGAGAGAGTTGTCTGTTCCATTCCCACCTTCTTGCTTTCCCTGGAAGTTTTTCCCCCTTTTAGTTTATGCTACTCAGAGAAGATGTATCCTCCAGTAAGAAAAGTCTACTTAGAGAAGGTAGAATGTATTTTTCTCTAGAGTTTTCTGGAGGGGAGGCTAGAAGTGGCAGCTGCTTGATGGAGTGCTGGCAGCCGTCTGTGGGCCAGCAATGGTTTGGCACATGAGCGGCCATGCTGATTAGGGGAGGCTGGAGATGGGGGTGCCATTCACAAAATGCCCCAATACATTCCTTCAGCAACACTGATATCAAATGAGGGTTTGTCGCCTACAGCCATGGAGTTTATGTCTTCTATGGCTAGCATGCTCTTGAGCGTCTGTGTTGTAGCATCATTAATAGTTTCAGGGATTTCACAGGATGCAGCCTTTTTAGTTATTCATTAGAATCTACCATGACAACCTATTTTTATTTCTGTTTGCTGCAGGATCCAAGCGTAAAGCTCTAATGAGCAACCAGCTTCTCTCTTGGCTTCATATATTCATTCATCCATTCAACATGTTATGCACTAGGTTGCATCCGGTTCTGAGAATACATCAGTGAACAAAAATTAAATCCAAGGTGCTCATCCTGCTTGTGGCCTATGGCAAGTCCCGGTTGTTGTGTGCAGTCCTGGGTACTGTTTTCACGTGGCTGAGGCCAGGCAGCACCAGTAGCCCTCTTCTCCAGTGTGGCTCTTCTCAGTAGTAAACAAGCAGAATCAGACAGCCTGCATGTCCTACCCAGGAGGGCTTAGGAAAGGATGCTCAGTGGGCCCCAAAAGCCCTCAGAAGGTGAACAAGTCAAGAGCCACTTTCCTCCCATGCAACTTTGCCAGTCTGATTTCCCCTCTCGCTTTCTTTCAAATTATCTTAGCCATTGCCCAGCACAGTGTGACGAGCCCCAGGCTCCTCTGTTTTTCAAGATAGGGAGGAATCTTCAGAGGAAAAGTGACTGCAACGGGGCCAGGACACAAGAGTCTCTGGAGCCCATGGCCATCTCCCTTGGCTGCAATTCTGAAGGCCTTGACCCTTGACAAATGAAAATCAGATTGTGTCCTAAATACATCTCAGCTTCTTAGGGCGGTCTGTCTGTAGCCATATAAGGAGCTGGTCAAGAGCTATTTATCAGAGAGGTTCTTGAGGGCAAAGAGAATCTACAGGGCACTTCAATTAGCTGAGCAGTCCCCAGCTCTGATGTGCCTGCAGCTTTCACCAGGAGGGGGTATCAGCTATTCAAATGGCACTGTTATTATGATTTCATATGAAAGGGCTGCAAAGGCCCTTTTTTTCTCTCCTCAATTCCTTGATGATCACTGGCCACTGTAGCCCAAGATGAGTCAAAAAGATGATTCGGGAAATTCACCTGCTTTTCCTCCATGATCCAAACAAGAACAGAGAATGTGAGTCATGACAGCTGCCCAGGCCTTAATTTCTTGGCCTTGCTCAACTGTGATTATCTGCACGGCCAGCCCTAATCCCAAGGGGCCTGACAACATCTGTAGTGAGACCAACAAGTTCCTTCGGGTCTCAGTAGGAAACTCTTTCAAACATGTAGGTTTTCAGGACTAATGTACATTTCCTTCAAAAATATCTCTAGATGTCTTTTAGACATCTTTCAGTTCTAAAAGGTCTAACCAGATACTTAAGGAGCACACTGGAGTTTTGTAAATTAAGAGATTCACTCATCCCACAGCCAGTGTTCTGCCACAGGAGGGACAACTGAACTAAGCTCTGAGATATTTATTTCAACTTTTATCTCTCGAGGATGTTTTCTCTATCTCTCCTATGAAAGATATGAATCCTGAAATCTGATCTGATTTGCCCTGTCATGCATAAGAAGAGTTTTCAAAAATTCTCCCTGTGTGTCGATACCATTATGACAGCGCTCAGCACTTCACATTTTAAAGTCTCACTCTATTCTTCCTATCAGATTATGAACTGACTCATCTTTGTAATCCCCATGTTTAGCACAGTGTTTGCATTGGTGGTGGTCAGTAACTGCTGAGCAGAAGGAAGGAGGGGGAGAGAAAGGTGGTTAGTCCTAGAAGTGTTTTCCTCCTGGCCTGACTTGTGACAGCTTAAGCCCCCAGGGTGCATGGCTGCTGTTCTGGCACCCTTTGTGCAATTAGTTCAGTAGCTGGAGTTGAAGTGTTTCATCAGGTGTGTTCAGAGCCAATTTACAGTAGTCACTTTCTGAAAATTCTCTCTACGTGCATGGTAAAGAGAAAGACTAGTTTGAAGAGAGGATGGAGGTTGGGAATCCTGAGAAATCCCAGTGCCTTTGCTTGTTTCCCAACACCTTATCCATAGCCCATATCCCATTGTGAACCAGAAGCTTCTGGAACTGGAAGACATACAAACAATCCAGAAGGCTAACAACAAACTATCATAAAAAGAAATTAAGAAAACAATCCTATTTACAGTAGCATCAACAACAATGAAATACTTAGGGATAAACTTAACCAAGGAGGTGAAAGGCTAGTACACTGAAAACTACAAAACACTGATGAAAAAAATTAAAGATGACACAAATAATGGAAAGTCCTTCATGTTTATGGATTGGGAGACTTAATATTGTTAAAATGTTCATACTATCCAGAGCCATCTTTCAATGCAATCCCTATCAAAATTCTAGTGGTATTTTTTTTATGTAAATAGAAAAAACAAATCTAAAATTCATTAAGAACCACAAAGGACCCCAAATAACCAAAACAATCTTGGTAAAGAAGAACAAAGTTGGAGGCATCACACGTCCTGATTTCAAAATTTATTAAAAAGCTACACTAATTAAAACAGTGTGGTGCTGGCAATAAAGATAGACCAATGGAATAGAATAGAGTGCCCAGAAATAAATGAATATACATATGGTCAACCATTTTCAATGTCTTTGGTAAAGGTGTCAAGAATACAGAATTAGGAAATCATAGCCTCTTTAACAAATGATGTTGGGAAAACTGGGTATCCACATGCAAAAGAATAAAATTGGACCCTTTTCTTACACCATAAACAAAAATTAACTCAAAATGGACTAAAGACTTAAACATAGACTTAAGATTATAGAATTCCTGGAGCAAATCAGCGGGGGGAGTTGCATGACATTGGTTTTGGCAATGATTTCTTGGATATGACCCCAAAGGCACAAGCAACAAAAGCAAAAATAGACAAGTAAGATTATAGCAAACCACAAAGCTCCTGCTCTGCAAAGGAAACAATCAACAGAGTGACAAGGCAACTTGTGGAATTGTAGAAAATATTTGCAAACCGTCTATCTGATAAGGGCTTAATATCTAAAATATATAAAAAACACCTACACCTTAATATCAAAAAGCCAAATAACCTGATTAAGAAATGGGCAAAGGACTTACATAGACATTTCTCCAAAGAAGACATACAAATAACCAACTGGTTAATGAAAAGATGCTCAACATCACTAATAATCAGGGAAATGCAATTGGAAACTATAGTGAGATATCACCTCACACCTATTAAGATGGCCATTATCAAAATATCAAAAGTTAACAAGTGTTGGTGGGGGTGTGAAGACATTGGAACCGTTGTGCACGATTGGTAGGAATGTAAATTGGTGCAGCCACTATGGAAAACAGTTTGAAGTTTTCTCAAAAAACTAAAAATAGAATTATCTTATGATCCAGCAATCCCACTTCTGGGTATTTATCCAAAAGAATTGAAACCAGGATCTCAAAGACATATCCATACCCCCACATTCACTGCTCACTCTTCACAATAGCCAAGGTGTGGAAACAAACTAAATGTTCATGACAGATGAATGGATAAAGAAAATGTGGTGTATTTATGCAGTGGAATATTATTCAGCCATAAAAAGAAGGAAAACCTGCTACATGGGACAACATGAACAGATCTTGGGGACATTATGCTAAGTGAAATAAGCCAGTCACAGTAGGACAAATACTGCATGATTCCACTTAGATGAGGTGTCTAAGGTAGTCAAACTCATAGAAGCAGAGAGCAGAATGGTGGTTTCCATGGGCTGGGGAGAGGGGATGAGTGTTGCTCTGTTGCTCTTCAACAAGTATAAAGTTTCAGTTGTGCAAGGTGCTAAGTTCTAGAGCTCTGCTGCACAACGTTGTGCTTATAATTAACACCACCATACAGTACACTGAAAAATTTAAGAGGATAGAGCTCATTATCTGTTTTTATGGCAATAATAATTTTTTAGCAATGGTCCAGAAGGGTTTGTGGTGTGCTTCCTCCTTCCTTCTGCTGTTCTTACCCTGACAGAGACGTGTCAATGTTCTCTGTAAAATAAAAAAAGAAATGGTTCCCTTAGGACAGAGTTTCTCAGCCTCATCACTATTGACATTTTAGGCCAGAGACGACTTCACGGTGAGGGAGCGTCCTGTGCATTGTAGGATATTTAGCAGCATCCCTGACCTCTACCCACCCACCAGATGTCAGTAACAAAACCCATCCCACAGTTATCACAACCAAAAAAGTCTCTAGAAGTTGTCAAACGTCCCCAGGGGGCCAAAGTCACTCCTGGTTGAGAACCACTGCGTTAGGAAGAGTCCCAACAAGCCTGGAGCTCGGGCACCCCAAAGGCAACGGCGAGGATCAGATGCAGTATTGGGGGGAGTTGTGCCCCGGAGACGTCATTTTTCTCAGGAGTGCAGTTTGCCCCATCAAGAGGGTGAATGGCCCTCTGCTTGCTTCTACAGCTTAAAATTGAGAGCACATCCAAAGCACATGTTGCTTTCAGTCTTTACTTAGTGTTCTATTTCCAAAGAAAGGAAAGGAGAAACGTGCTGTGCATTAGTTTTCTAGGGCTGCTGTGACAAATTACTATAAACTGGGTAGCTTGAAACCACAGGAATCCATTCTGTCACAGTTCTGGATACCAGAAGTCCAAAATCAAGGTGTCAGCAGCGTTGAGTTCCCTCCAGAGTCTCTATGGGAGAATCCTTCCTTGTCTTTTCCAGTTTCTGGTAGCTCCAGGTGTTCCTTGGCTTGCAGCTGTATCACTCCAACCTCCGCCTACATCTTCACATGGATTTACCTTCTGTGTGTCTCTTATAAGGACACTTGTCATTGGATTTAGGGCTTACCCAGATAATCCAGGATGATCTCATCTTGAGATCCTTAACTTAATCACATCTACAAAGACCCTTTTTCCAAATACAGTCACATTCACAGGTTCTGGGATGCGGCCATACTTTTTTAGTGGGGCCCATTCAACCAATTACATACTCTAAAACAAAGCTCCATTTTTAAAAAGCATAGAGACTGATCTTTTCATATCATATTTTATTTTTCTAAACATTAGAAACAAACAAAAACTTACAGAGAAGTTGGAAGTGTAATCCAAAAACATTTCATTGAGATTTAGTTGCTGACATGGTGCCCATCACCCCCAAACACGTCAGTGTGCATTTCCTACAAACACACACATTCCCCTACTTAACCACAGAACCACTGTCAAAACCAGGAAGCCAACACTGATCCAGCACAACCTCACTCCTCCACAACTGAGATCCCCTGCAAGTTTCTCCCATTGTCCTAATACTGTCTTTATAGCATTCTGATTATACTTCAGAATCACTTGTAGCATTAAGTTGTCATATCCCTTTAATTCTCTTCACTTTGAAACTAATCCTCAGTCTTTCCTTGCTTTTCAAATTTTTAACATTTTTGAAGATTGAGGGTCAGTTATTTGGTAGAAGGTCCTTTGGTTTGGGCTTGTCTGATATTTCCTCATGATGAGATTCAAGCTATGCATATTTCTTAGGACTATCCCAAAAGTAATGCTGAGTTCTTGTCAATGCATCCTGTCAGGTAACGAATGTTTCTGATTTGTACAATTACTGCTAATGAAGACTTTGATCGCTTGATTAAGGTGTTCCTGCCAGGCAACTCTTGCCCCTCCCCTCAGGTAATTAATACACAGTAAATAGGGAAGAACTTTGAAACTATGTAAATAACCCATTCCTCATCCAACTTTTCATTTATTAGTGTATTTATTTGTATGTGAATGGACTTGTGAATTCCTATTTTATTCAATAGATTATTATCTGTAACGATCATGATTTGTTTTGATGCTCAAATCGTGCCACATTTGGCCCCAGGAGCCCGCTTGAGTCTGGCTCTGTGACTTCACATCCCCATCATTCTTTGATCACTTCCTTGCTTTCTAGCACAAGATGTTCTGAGCTTATTTTGTACTTTCTTTGCCCCTAAAAGGAGCTCTGGTTCCTTTCACTGGGAAATGGACAGGGTGTCCAGAACCAGTGTGTCCACTCCAGTGCATTTTTCAGACAGTTGTGACAGCGTCTGTCCCTGCTTCCCTCCTTAGTCCTTCCACAGGCCATGCTCTTATCCTCAGCGTGCCACTCCCCCCACCTCCTTTCTCTGCCTTCACACGCCCCATTCTGTTTGTCTGTCGATGTTTGGAAGCACGAGCTCTTCGGCACAAGCAGTCACATCACAGCACGTACCCTCACTGAGATGCATCTGAGTGTGTGCAAGTCACTCCCAAGTGCAAGCGAGGATCAGGGCCAGTGCTGACTTACCATTCCACATAGTGAAGACAACTGATTTCTTGTTTTGTTTTAGTTAAGATTTTGCCCAGAATAATTTCCCAAACTTTTTGAATTTTGGCGGCTTTTTACCAGGTCTCTCTGCCTGGCATACTTTCTCCTCTAAGAAGGAAAATTTGAAAGGTTTAACTAATTCAGCCATCCTGGCTTCTGCTCAGATAGGGGACTTTTAGCCAGAGACTATGCCCTGGGGGAGGGCCAGTTGGCTCCTTCCAGGTTATGAGAAGGGCCCAGGGGTTGATACAGGTCGGTGCCTACACAGTGCTCATGCTTGTTTTACCCCACCCTTCCAGTCCACATCCCAACTCCTTCCTCCGTGATTGGCCATGACGACCCAAGATCTAGCCCCACCATCTAGATACCTTTATCTTCCTCCATGGGTTCTCTGTCCACTGCCAACCTTCCTCTGGGTCCTTTTCACTGTGGACGTCTTTAGCATGACTTCCCATACCTCCTTCATCCCTGGATTCAATGAGATCTTTACTTTCCTCTTGAGCTACACATGCCAAACATTTCTCTCCTCTACTCCAGCCTCTCCTGAGTGGACTTGAACCTGATCAAACTGCCCTAATTGGGTCGAGGGGAGATTCCTGCCCTCCGGACAGCCAATCCAGAGGCCGGCAAGAGGCCCTTGAGCATGCCTGGTGAGAAGGGCTTAGTTTCTTTCTCCCATGGAACTAGGGGAGTGAGAAGGAGAGATGGTGTGGGAAGTGCGAGTCATGACGAAGAGCTGAAGCCAGCAGTCCTGTTGGGCCCCGTGAAATTTATTTATTTATTTATTTATTTTTTCCTTTTTCATGTCTGGCAATGGATCGCAACCCTCAGTGTCGCGCCCATACCGGACTGGGACCGGCAACGGGATCGCAACCCTCGGTGTTGCGCCTACACCTCGCTCAGCCAGTGAGCGGGAACCGGTCTGTATGTGGGATCCGAACCCTCGGCGGGAGCGCTGCCGCATTCCCAAGCGGCGCACTGTAGCAGTGCGCCACTGGGCCAGCCTTGGCCCCATGAAATTTAAACACATGAAAGAAGAGGCTAAGAAAGAGGACAGGGAAGCTGACCACAGAGAGAATCAGAGGGGCCACTAGAAGGCATGAAAAGTGGGGAGTAGCTACCTGGGTTTCCAAAATCTTTCTAGAAACAATGTCAGTTCATTCAAAGCCCAGCTACTCATTGCTTCCTTCCTAAGAATTCTGTCAGGTTGTCTTTTTTTAGCTTTGGAAATGGAGTCCAAAAATCAAAACAAAATGAGATTGCAACTGGGAAAGAGTTTCCTAAGCTATCCTATGATACTAATCATCTTTTTTATGTTGTTTTCATTATTTTTGGAATGGATGCTGCCTTTTTTTAGTGCTGTTGTAGTGGATTCCTGTTTGTTGCCACCAAAAGAGACTTTCTTGAACATTCTGGATGACTGCATTGCCTTCAAGATCTCTCATGTGGAGATTGTTCTCCCACGTCCTGGGAGAAGAGCTAGTATTCTTCTCAGACCACAGTGCTGCTTCCCACATGTTCCTGCAATGCTTCTGTCAAACACACCATGCTTCTTTTCAGGTCCATGTCAAGCGAGAGGATGCACCATCCTCTTCCCTGTCATCCACTGATGCCTGGACACTCTTCCATGTTCCCTGACACACAGACAGTTCTCCAGCCCTCCCATCCCTGCATTCATCCCGGGCAGCCTCAGTGTCTGCATGGATCATCCATGCACACAGCAGCCCTCCCGTCCACCTGTCCATTCCAAAAATAATGAAAAGAACATAGAAAAATGATTAGTATCATAGGATAGCTAAGGAAACTCTTTCCCAGTAACACTCTCACTTTGTTTTGATTTTTGGACTCCATTCCCAAAGCTAAACCATAGATTCATCATCCCTTTATAACAGCCTCATTTCCAAAACCTGGATGTCATTTTCCTGTTATGAAGAAAATCTCTTAGGCTCCTATTTTTCCTTTTTGTTTCTGCCAGTCAGCCTTCTCTTAGGAGTCATCAAGAGCCTTTGTTTTTACCCTTACTTAATCTCATAGGCTCCCAGCCCCCTTCATGGTCACTCCTATTCATTCAGGGTCCCATGCTTGGCCATCGAAGCCCCGCATGCCCAGTGCCACAGTTTCCCTCATGTCTGGAGCACCAACACAGCCACCGTGTCCTCTTCAGGCTTATGTGCTCTCCACGAGCACCTGTTCTTGCTGCACAGCCTTTGATCATTCAGGCACATCATTCCCTATAGATATCGATATAGATAGATATAGATTCTTTCTCTCATGTCTTAGCTGGGTCCTCAATGCCATTTTGAAGCTACTTTATTAATCCTCTGTTAACTCCTGATCTCCGTTTTCTCCCTGCAAGTCTAAGTTCCCTTCCACCCGTCTCCTCCCCTGGCTACAGTCTGCTCCAGGATCTTACCACGTCACTTTTTACTCTTTCTCCACTGTCTCCGTTTCCAGAGCCCCTTTTCATCGACCTAACCGAATGGTCAAATACGTTCACGGAACCCAGCCCCTCTTTGGTCTTGCTTCTCCCTCAGGCTACCCTTCAGTGCCCTCCCACGGCCCTCTTTAGAGTTTATGCTCCACACTCTGTCTCTGGTGTCTCTGCACACATTTCTTTGTCAGCCGTCCAAACTCTGTTCTGACAGAACCCGCTCGTTCAAAGGAAAAGGATGACTGCCCAATTCCCAGTACTCATGTGACCACAAAACACTCCTCCTTTCACCTCCAAGATGCTCTTTGCTCCAGATTCTCCTTGAGGCTCTCGCTCCATGTCTTCCTTTGCCACCATTTTAATGGAGGCCTCTCTCAAAGCTCCCGTCTTGGTCCTGGAGGGTCTTGTTGCTTTGCTCTCTGTCTCAGGGCTGACTCGTTGTCTCCCACAGCTTCACTCACATGCTGGTCACCCCCTACCCACTTCGACTCCACCCTCATCTCTTCTGAGCTCCTGACCTACGTTTCTAATTGCCTGTTGGACATCTCACTTCATACATATTTCAAACTAAACTCTGTGTCTTTCTCATAAAAATCCCTGTCTTGTGTAAGTGACACCACCAACCAGCCACACAAATAGACACCTGGGTGGGTGAATTGCCACAGTGAGTCAGTAGCTCGCACTGCTGCATGGCCATAGTTTTGTCTCCATCTGTAATTTAGGGTCTGACTCCTCCTCCCTGATCAACTACCATTACTCTCTTACTTGGCTGGATTGCCTCCAAAGTCCTCTCTTTTTAAGCTTAAAACGCAGGTTTAATCCTACTGTTTCCACCTCAAATTTTGCACGTTCCTCACCGTGCACAAGGAAAGGCCCTCTGTGGTTTCCCTGATGCGCTCCCCACCCCACCTTCCAAGCCCCTTGGCTCCCACCACATGAATCTCCTCACCGATCCCTGAACCTGTGGTTCCTTATCCCATGCCTCCACTGTGGTTCCTTCTGTTAGGAAGGGTTTTGTTTTGTTTTTTGTTCACCTGTTCTTGCACTTCTTTTTTAAAAAATTTTTATACATATTTGTGGGGTACAGAGTTGACTATCAGTACTTGCGTACAGTATGTGATGATCAAAGCACTATTACTGGCATGTTCATCATTACAAATCATTACTCTTTGTGTTCCCTACCCAGTTACTCCCCATCCCCCCCCTTCATTTTCTGCCAGTCCAAATTCCCCCCTAAGTCAGAGCTCAGATCAATGGCCACCCTTCTGCCAAGACTTTGCTGATCCTCCTGGGACAGAACTAGACAGTGTTCCTCTTGTCTCCTTTAGTGTATTACTTTTAGCACTTAATCAACTCTGCCTTGCATTGTAATTGGTTATTTTTATGTCTATGAGTTCTTTAATAACAACTATTTATTGAATGACATATGCTATTTGTTCTTATCTCATTTAGTATTTATCACAGCTCCTCAAAGTGGTTTCGATATCCCCATTGGCTAAGGAAGAAACTGAGACTCACAAGGTTTAAGCTGCTTCTTAGGACCACACAGCAGGTAAGGTGTGGACCAGGATGTGAACGCGGGTCTGGTTTACTCCAAAGCTCATTCTCTTTCTCCTGGACCAGTGGTTCCCAGTTTCACAGTACATTGAAATCATTTGGGGAATCTTTAGAAACCATTGCTCCACCCACACAGACATTCCTTTTTTTTTTTTTTTTTTTGACTATCAGAGATTTTTTTTTTTTTTTTATTTTTTTAATTTTAACTTCTCAATATACATACAGTAGATTTTTGTGTCCCTTTACCTGTTCCTCTTCCCCCGCCACAACAACATCATATCTGTTCTATTTTTTTAATTTTAACTTCTCAATATACATACAGTAGATTTTTGTGTCCCTTTACCTGTTCCTCTTCCCCCGCCACAACAACATCATATCTGTTCACTTGTCTTAAGAATTTCAAGGAATTGTCGGGATTGTTGTGTCTTCTTCCCAGAGAGAATTACATCAAGTGAAAGAAGTCAGGCACAGAAAGAGAAATACCACATGTTCTCACTTGTTTGTGTGAGCTAAAAATAAATAAATAAGTAAATAAATAAATATACAAACAAATAAATGGGGGGGTCACAGAGACATTCTGATTTAATTGGTATGGAGTGTAACCCGGGTTTTTGTTTTTTTTTTTTTATGTTCCTCAGGTGATTCTAATGTACAGCAACATTTGGGAACCTCTGTCATTCCCAAATTCAGTACTTCCTCTAGTGTCTGGCACGTAGTGTGTTTAGTATGTGTAGGGAAAATGAAGGTAAATCGTCAGGTTCCCTCGGGGGGGTTTGGAATCTTGCCAAGCATTTGATGTAAATGATAAATGTGCACCTGCACCCAGGTGTTCCTTGGCTTATTCTCTGTGGACGTGCGTGGGCACACAGGTGTTCCTGGGTTGTCTGACTCACACCCAGGTGTCCTGGGTTATCGGACTTGAGTATAAAGGATGAATATCTCTGATCCACAGTGTCCCCTGCCCCTGTGATGCCCCTGTGGGGGGGGGGGTCATGGGGAGGCCACTACTGCTGCTAGAGTCTGTTGCTGCCAGGAGCCTCAGGGATGCCCCGGGAGGCCTCTGCTGCTGCTGCTGCTGCTGGATCTGCTGTAAGCTGCTGCTGCTGCTATTGAGGAAGCTGAGGACTGAGCTCACATTGGAATGAACTTGTCAACTTTGCCAACAGCTCCCAGGATCTTTTCCAATTACCTAGCTTGTGACCTGTATGTGAGGGGTCTGTGACCCAGCCTGACTCATCAGGTGTCTATGACCCAGCCTAGCACATCAGGGGTCTGTGACCCAGACTGGCACATCAGGGTCTGTGATCCAGTCTGTACAATGGGTTTGAAGGGTCTGTGAGCCCTACCTTGACAGTATGTGTTTGCGCTCTTTTCTCCATGTGCTTTTCTGTTCCACTGAACACTTTATCCCTAAATCCTAAGGTTGGCAACAATTTAAAAGGAAAAAAAGCAGAGAAATAAATTATCTGGTCAATATGAGCTCCAAATTCGTTTCCAATGTAATTTCTCAAATGAAAGTAAAGAAATTAGGAAGCATGGGCCAAAGTTAAATGTTAAGTAACTTACCTTGATCCTCGGTTGCCCTTCTTTGGTGATAGAGCCTGCCTCCTTGGTGTCCCCAGCCCCTCTTTCTCATTCCTCCAGCAGTTGCGTGTTGACATGACTTATTGCACAAACTGATCCAAAGGCACAGCCTACCTTCTTTGGAAGGGTGGCTCTGCAGGGAAGGTGATGACTGCAAAAATGATCAGGTCACACTCCCTGAATCCTTGGTGTTGTTCCAGTGGCAGGGTCATAGCTACATACAGCCCCAGAAATTGCTGGGGAAAAAAAAATCTCATTGGGTCAGTCATACCACTTTGTATAATTGAAGGTTATTAAATTGCAGCCAAATTTATGGAAGGAATTTGAAAACTATACTACCTCTTTAAAATGTTCTGTCCCATTAAGACTTTATAACTTTAAGTATAAAGTTCTGTCAATGAGGAAATGTCACCTGATAAGACTGCTGTAAATTTACATGCACTTCCTTTCTAATGAGTAGGATATGCATTCTTATAAAGCTCTGCTGAAGCTTCTGTTTTGCTGCATCTAAGGAGAAAACTCAGAAGACCTTTCAGCATCTATAAAGGCCATAAAACTACAGTTCCCAGATGTTATTGGATCCAGATGTTGGTCATCGCTAGCAGTAATCTAGAACATATGAGAGGTATGGACAACCTTTCAGTATGCTCAGGGTTCTGGATTAATTAAATAATTCATTTGCCAAACTTTATTTGGAGTCCTCTCTACATGGCCTCACACACAGGGTTTGTAACACAGGGCCAAGTCCTCTGTACACACAGCAGTGCTCCTTTACAGAGATGCCTGAGGCTAAGTTACACCGTGCCAGTTAAACGATATTCTGAGGCAGTAATTAAGGAGATGCTGCAGGGCCTCAATGACTGACTGCGAAGTGGCTGGTCCACGTGGGTGGCTTGTCACAGAAGGTAGACAAGAGAACCATGTGGAGGTTGTGCCTTTGATGCTGACTTCAGAAACTCAGCTTTTTCAGCTGTGGGACAGTTCTACTGGCAGTTTATTTCTGAGGTTCATCCCAGCTCTGCGGTGAGTCTGGGGGTCTGTAGAATTCACAGGGTGACATGACCATGGAGGCCTTCTTGCAGTCAGGTGTGTACCCATTGGGAGAAAGGAAACGTTGCGAGGGATATCAGCCAGGGCCCAGTCAGGAAACACACCACACCACTTACAGTAACAGAGACAGCTCAATATAAAGAATTATTAACTGGAGAACATGAAGGGAACCCTGAGCTATTACAGAAATAGGAAGCAGCTTCCACCTCCAGGCGTATAAGAACAAAAGGGAAGAGGGTTGAGATTTATTAGAATGTAGAAACTTGAAAAGGAGCGCCCAGAAGGAAGTCAGGTCCTGGCTGGATGGTGCTGGTGTCTTTTACAGCCACAGTGAGGCTGGTCTGGAGCATGAGAAAAAACTGCAAACTGGAACCTGCTGCTGCTGCAGAAAGGACTGTCGCTGGAATAACCTCGACAAGAACATCCAACAGACAGGAGAGTGTCTCTCCCTTTTTTCTCCTCCAGCCTTACAAAGCAGAAATGTGGTTTGCAGCCTCAGCCCAGTGGCCACAGCAGAACACAGAGGGGTGGTTTGGAGCTGAGAGACAGGAGTTTAACAACCAGCCCAGGAAGGGATGGGAACAAGGGAGGGAAATTGTTTCATCAAAGTAGTAACAATATCCACCAAATTCCATGCGTCTACTTGCTTCATTTTACCCATTCACCCATGAATCCTCACAACCATGTTATGAAATCGGTATTGTTATCCACATGCCTGTGGCAAAGGAAGAACTGTGGCCCAGAGAGGTTAAATAACTCTCCAACCTCAACCAGCACCCGAGGGGCAGAACAGGGATCTGAACACAAGATTGATCTCAAAGCTCTTCCCATCACAGGAACACAGTGTGTGCTGAAAATGTGTGTGATGGGTGTAAGCAGCAGTAGTAGTTAGACTAGAGAGTTGGAGATAGATTTGGAAAGGGGGGTTTGGGCTAGATTGTAGAGGGGCAAGGAGTTTGGACCTTTTAGGCAATGGGAACCAGTGAAGATTTCGGAAGATGGCGGTGAAATGACGATAACACTGTTTTAGAGTGATTTATCTGGAAAGAGTGAGCAAGAGAGTCTGGTGCCAGTGAGCATTATTGTGCATTAATTATGATAATTTAGAAACGAAGTAATAAGGGCCTTGGTTTGGGTGATGACAATGGAAAGAAGAGGAAGGGGAGAAATATTTGGAAGAAAGAATAAACGAGGATGGTCACACATAGAAACTGTATGAAAAGTAGGACTCAATTCTGAAGTTTGAGGGTCTGGATAACTAGCAAAATAATGATACTGTCTTTGGAAGCAGAAGTCCTGGAATTCTGGAATGGTTTTCCTTTTACAGTGTGGCCTCTGCCTGCCTGCACTGCCCCCGTTTCCCCACCTATGCTCTGCTGTCCCATCCTTGCTTATCATCGGTCAAGCTGACAATGCAGAATTAACTGAGAGGCAACTGTTTACTGTGTAGCCAGGGAAAGTATTAGATTGGAGATTAGGAATTGGATTCTACTATTAATCTGCTGTTATTCACTAGCTGTTTTACTTTATCCAAGTTATTTAACAGTGTGGCTAAGACGATTCATTGGAATAATGTATATCACTGGTTTGCAACCTTCAGTTATTCATCATAATCACCTGGGGAGCTTTCAAAATACCAACACTTGGGCCCATCTCCAGACAGTCTGATTCAATTAATCTGGGATAGGACCCAGTCTCTCCACTCCACCCAGGGCGGGTCTGAGGGAACCGTGGCCAGATGGGGTGGGGCCAGGGGCAGGAGGGAGGGGATGATGGGGACCCAGTCTTTTTTTTTAAATCAGCATCTCTGGTTATCTATTTGGATGCCCCCACACATACATTCTTGACTGGCTCCAAAGAGTTTCCCTAATGCCTAAGCGTTGTGAGCACAAGAGAACTTACCCCAAACTGGTTTACTGCATTAAGGAAGATGGTGGGCATCTTGCAAGATAAACGGGCCAGAGAAGAAAATATCTCTCTGCTTGCCAGTAGAGCCAGAGTCCAGTAGGGCATTTTAGATTTTCAGTGCCAATCAAAAATGAAAACACATTTAAAATTCCAATTGAATGTGTATACGAAGAGCAATTATCTGCTACTCTTTCCAATTTTATTTGAGTGCCACGAGGCTCTCTGGAAGGGATAGATTATACATATGACAACAATTCTTAGAAGGGTAGCACATTATATTTGGGTGGTCCAAGCCCAGTAGAGCCTCAGTTCACCCAAAGGGTAGGTACTAAAGTCAGCACGTGAGGCAAAATAGTATCAAAAGTACCCTTGGAATTCCCTTATAAAGATGTGAAGATAGCGGAGTTCTGTTCTCACAGTTCAACACAGTCTTTCCTCTAGTGTTAAAACACATGGCTTATTCTTCCCTGAGCCCTTCAGAGATGGCTGGTTTGTGTTTTCAAAGGGCAGTTTGCACCTAAAAGCAATATCTTTAAATAAGAAAATCACAGCACAAGGCGGAGAAGCTCAGGCTGGGAGGGAGGCTGTGCCCGGAGGCAGGGATGCTGAGGGAAGAGCAGATGCAGTCTCCATCGCGTCCTCACTCGGGGACACCTGCTCATGGAGGAAATGGCCCCATTAGGTCACATTTTTACCTACACCTCCCATTACGTGATCTTGGTGGTAGATTGAACAGAGGGAAGAACAGTAAGACTGGCCTGGTTTTTCTCTCTGTCTCTTAAATGCTGCAAGTGCTGGGTTTCAGGTGGAGGCCATCAAGACCTTCATGTTGGAAAGGACTCATATCGATATCAGAGGGTAGATTGAGAGTCAGTGTTACGGAGTAGGGGCTAATCTCGATACACATGCCACAAGCCCAAGGACACCTTCATCTTTGATATACAGTAGCCCCCCCCTTATCTGCACTTTCACTTTCCATGGGTTGTTACGTATGGCCAACTGTAGTCTAAAAATACGTGAGTACAGTACAATAAGTTATTTACATAGAGAGACCATATTCACATAACTTTTGTTATGTTACATTATTATTTTATGTTATTACTAGTTATTGTTAATCTCTTACTGTGCTTAAATTATAAATTAAACTTTATCATACGTATGTATGTACAGGAAAAACACAATATATATAAGGTTTGATACTATCCACAGTTCCAGGCATCCATTGGGGATCTTTGTGGACAGGGAGGATTACTGCACCAGCAACCCTGGGCCATTCCCAGTGGACTGGAATTCCCTTGCGGAAGCATTGACCTTGATGTCAGGGAGCCTGATGCCAGCACTTTGGTGTGTGGAGTATGCATATACACCCCTGTCCCCAAATCAGCATCACCAATCTATATCATTGTCCCCTTAGCTAGACTCTGTGTGTGAGTATGTGTGAGTGTGTGTGTGAGTGTGTGTGTGTATCACTTCTTTTGTCAACGGCTTCAGCACCCCTCATTCTTAGTATGATATAACTATACACCTAACTCACATTGTGTGATATTGGTGGCTGATAGTACAGAGTGAAGAACCATAACAGCAGCCTGGTTTTACTCTCCGCATGGCCTGAGCCTCAGCCTGTGTGCCCAGGATTGGCAACCAGGGTAGAAGATGGCCAGTAAAGAGTCCACCTAGGAAGACTCTCCGACCCTGAAATTTTAGTTTTTCTTGTCCTTGTTGCTTCTGCAGCTCTCCAATGCCTTTAAAAAATAAGTTTTGAAATTTATTTTTTCTAATTGTCACAGTAGGAGGATTGGCCTGCTCCAGCCTACTACCTCTTACTTGAAAGCAGAGGACACAGATTAGCGTTTTAAGCTGGTGCATATGGGTACTGTAACTAGTAGGTATAGAAATGAAGACACAAATCAATCTGGGGAAGTATTTCATTATGAGAGGAGTCATTTATGTACCCAGACTTAGTTATGCTGATTTAAGGGCACTAGACTCTGCTTACTCTAAGGAGAGGATGGAGCAGAATCTTTAAAAAATTCCTCTGACGTATCAGTTTGCAAAGAGAGCCCTGGTGGCTTCTGGTAATGTAAGACCCCACCCTCTTCTTCCTGAGAATTGAAATTAGAGAACTCTGTTTTTAAGAGTATGGCCCTAACAAATATATGCTGGCATGAAAGGACTCTAAAGGCCTCAAAGGAGAATTCCTTATAAGAGAATTGGCTGGTCATAAGGGCTCAACATAAAAGCCTGTGGTTCTTTGGGAAGAAGAGGTTCCAGAAAACATGTAGGTGAGGCTGAAGAACCTCTGGATCTAGCCACCAAGACATTGTCACTCTTTGAGAACAGTGGCTAAATATGTGAGTGAAAACTAAAAGAGCTATATTCTGGGGGCCCGAGTGTGAGCTTTGGGCAGTTCGGGGATCAGGATCAGCAAGGGTATCAATTGGTCTTTGAGCTAGAGTTCTTGCAACTCCACAGGACAAGTATTCAATGATGGCACCTGTGAAAATAATAGAAGCAACAAACCTATAGACAGAAGATACTTTCCACTTATGCCGTTTGGAAGTAATGACCTGTTTGCATTCAGTGAGTCCTGGGGATTCTTAGACAACTTGTAGTAGGAGCCTCAAGAGAGAGATCCTGGATTTCTGCAACCTAGGATATGTGGATGAACAAGCAGTAAATTGGGGCAAAATGTGTGAAGCTGGTGAAGAGGGTTATACCAATTATATTAGCTTTGAAGCTCCGGTTAGTCATTTGTAATGGGAGTAGGGACAGAGTATAGGGGCAGAAATTATTAGTAACATGATAATATGTGTTTCAAGATAACTAGCTCTCAGGGACCATTAGGTCTTTGAGAACTTTTTAATCATCTACAGGAAATTAATCAAAGTATAAATTTCAGATGCTTTCGTGGGTGGGTTATTATATATATATATATACATCTCAATACTACTGGAAGACACTTCCTGAGCCACATGATAAATAGGGAGCTATTGAAATTTCTACATAAAACCAGAGTTTTGTTGACTTTCAGAAGTTTGAAAGTATTGAGTATTTTAATTAATGGGGGTTATTTTTCATTGAATTAACACTAAGAAGTCAATATTGTCATCTATTTGTGACTCTCAGAAAACCTTCTACAATACTTTTCAGATTGTAACCAATCCACAAAATGACCTTGGCAAGAGGTTGGTTTATATACTTACGAGAAAATCAAAGTTGGGTACCATTTTTATACGTATTGCGCGATGGAAAAAATTTTTTGTCAACACCACACTCACCCAGTGAGCAACCGGCCATCCCTATATGGGATCCGAACCCGTGGCCTTGGTGTTATCAGCACCGCACTCTCCCGAGTGAGCCACGGGCCGGCCCGAAAAAATTTTTTGAAAGTGTAAATCAGAATTGCTTAAAGAAGAGTTGAATCTTTATTTATTCCTTTATTTTAAAAAGAATATTTATTTATTGGATACCTGCTGTATGCCTGGTGCTTTATAGTTGAATCCAGAGTGAGAAGTGAGAAGAGAAATTGGTGCAGGGAAAGGGAGGGAGAAAGGAACAATTGCCTAAAGGAACAATCCTGGTCATTCTTGCCTAGTCTTGTATTGAAATTGTAGCTTTATAGATTGGATTAATTTTAGTAAAAAGTTAACATTTTATAATATTAGTTTTTTAAATGGTATTCTCTCCATTTATTCAAAGTATGTCTTATTTCCATTATTAAAGTTTTGTAGATTTTTCCTCACAGTCCTGCACAGTCTTTATTGTTTATTCCTAGGTAATTTTTTTGCTATTATGAGCAACAGAATACTAACCAATTTTCCTACTTTTGGTAAATTCTCCCCACATCCACATCTACAAATGTATTCTCCTTCTGTTAGATAGATGGAAGAATTTAAAAATTATTTTCATTTCTCTATAAGAATTTATGCATTTTTTGTATATTTTAATGGTTATCTTTAAAATTTTAACACACTTAACAATGTCTAAAGTTTATCAATATTTCTTCCCTTCTAAACAATATAAAAAAACCTAAAATGCTTAAATTTGATCACTTCTTTTTCCATTTTGATATTGTTGCAATACTTTATTTCATTTTGCTTTGTTACCAGAAATTAGTAATTACTGGTTATTTAAAAATATTCAGTATTCTCTAAATTTAACTGCATGTATGCATGTTTCTTTGTTCATTCCTTCTTGCCTCTTGGTCCTTCCTTTTGGAATTTATTTCATTTTTCCTGAAGTTCCTGTAGATAAGAGTCTGCTTTTGGTAGGTTATGTTTGTCTGAAAAATGTCTTTATTTTATCCTTATTCTTTAATGATAATTCAGCTGGATATAAAGTTATAGGCTGACATTTCTTTTTTTTTTCAGCGTTTTGAAAATATTATTCCATTGGCTTCTGGTTTCCATAATTGCTTTGGAAAAGTCTGCAATCATTCTGATTATTGTTCTTTTGCAGGCAACCTGTCTTTTCTCTCTGGTAGCTTTTGATGTCTTCTCTTTTTCTCCTACTCTCTACACTTTCTCAGCAATATGTTTTGGTGTAGTTTTATTTTATTTTTTATTTTAATTTACCTGGTATTTATGCTTCTTGAAACTGAAGGTTTATATCTTTCATCCATTCTGGAAACTGCATCTTTCCCATGTTCTTTCTTCTTTCTTCCTGGAACCCTTAAAAGACATATTCATTGGATCTCCCATGGCTCTTAACTCATTTCATATCCCCCCCGCCCTGCTTTTTAAAAAATACCTTGGCAGCCTTCTGGGCGATATCCTTAGATCCATCTTCTACATCATTAACTCTTTCTTTAACTGTATCTATTTTCGTGTTCACATGCACTGAGTTTTTTTAAAAGACACATTTAATCAGCATCGAGATCAGACTATTACATTTAGCAATCAACAACATGTACACACACACACACAAAGAACTATGTTAACCCCTTTTGTCAGAAAGCTCTGTGCTCTCCACAAAACAGAAACTAAAATACCTCTCATACAGTTAGTCACAAGTACAGTTCTTATGTTTTTTTGACCATAAGAATATTTTCTAAAACATCTCTCCTTGTAGCAGTGAGGACCTGCCACTGTGATTGGTTGAGTTCATACACCCGTTGTAACCTATACCTTTCCTATTCTTTCTCTGCTCACCTCTTCCGCTAAGATATTTTCTTGGCAGTAATTAAAACATGCCACTGCCATAGCTACTGCTGATGCTGGGACAACCATAACCACCTTGGTTTTGTGGTTTGGCAAAGTATTGGCCACCACCACCTTAAGAACCAGAACTTCTGCCTCTATAGTTTCCTCCCTTCATGGGTAAAGAATTTGAAAATTATTGTGATTGCCAAAGTTCATTGCAGTTTCCACCATCTCCAAAATTGCTTTCATCATTACTAATCCATTAGGTTATCACTGCTATCAAATCCACCTCAGCTGCCACAAAAGCTTTCAAAGCTGCTGACAATTTCTACATGATCAAAGTTGTTCCCTCTAAAACAACTTCCCCAACCACTGCAAGAGTTTTCAGAACCACTTTGATCTAGAGGAGACACTGTCAATCTCTTGCTTAGCCAGGTTCTCCCTACTTTACTGTTATGTCCATTCACAGTATGGTGTTTCTTCTGAATGACAGTCCTATCCGTGGAGTTATGGTCACCAAAGGTAACAAAAGAAAAGCTTCTCTTCTTATTATCACCCCAGTCAGTAACGATTTCAATCACTTCATCTTCCTACACTGCTCATAATAATCTCTTACATGGTATTCTTCAGTGTTTTCCTTAATGCCACAAACAAACATCTTTTTCATAGGTAACTTGGCACCTGGTCCTTGAAAATCTTTTTTTTTCTTTTTTGAGATATTCTTTGGTTTCAGAATCTTCTACCTCATGTGGCCTTGCATTCATGACTGAATCTGCACCATAGCAGCATATGTAACAACCCCAAATATTCTGAAGTAATTGGTGTTAGTATATTTTATTACCACACAATTTGTGAGCATTCCCCATGGCTCAGAATGGCCCCACAGTCTCTTACTGGTTATTTTTAAGTTCAAACTTATTTTTTTAATTTATTTTTTATTAGCATATTCATTGTTACAAATCATACTTATTCTTTATGTCCCTTATCCAATCTCTCACCTCCCCCCTCCCCCCTCTAATAACCATAGATTTGTTCTCTCCATCTGATAGATTAACTGTTCCTCTGTTGCTTTGTTACCTGGATGATCTGTCCAGTACTGAGACAGGTGTGATCAAGTTCTCCCCTCTTACTGTAAATCAGATGATTCTTCTGTTAATCTGGAGTGTGCTTTGTGTAGAGAGAGGACTTCTTTTTTTTTTTTTTTTTTCATCTCTGCTTGTCCCTCTCCTTATATCAATGTGGTTGAGAGTCTGCTGTGCCATCTGCATGGTGGCTGTGACTGCTTCTATAGAGACTAGGCACTTTAGCAGCAGCTGTGACAATTGTGGTGACTATGGAGGGCTACCCTTGTGAAAATGGTGTATTTGGGGTGCTCTTTACCTCATTGTGGCTGGGCTCAGCTTCCCCTGGCTCCACACCTCAGGATCCTGGCGGGGCCCCAGGAAGGTGGCAGCAGCTTGTCTAGTTGTGGCTGGGTTCAGCTTTCCCTGGCTCCATGCCTCATTCTAAGATGTTGCTGTGGAGCAGTTGGGAGAGAGAGGAGAGGGAAACAGGAAGAGAAATAGGGTAGGAAGGGGGGAAGGAGTGGGGCATGATTGAGCCCTGTGCCCTCCCCAATTCCAGCAAGGAAGATCAGGGGGCTTCCAGTGGTGGCTGGGTCATTGCTGGGTTGGATGCAGATGTCAGGGATGTGTGGCTCAAGCCCTCAACCGCCCACCACCCTGCCTCAGGAGCCTGGGGTGCTTCCTGCAGCAGCTCAGTGGTCATTGCTGGGCTGGTTGTGGATGTCAGAGGGGCATCACTGAGGCCGCTGGCCCCCCCACTGCCCCAGCTTGGGATCCCAGGGTGCTTCCTGAGGTGCCTCAGTGGTCATCGCTGGGCTGGTTGCAGATATCGGGGGGGGGTGCGAATGAGGCCCTCGGCCCTCCCCCCTCCCTGGCTTTGGAGCCCAGGTGGCTTCGAGTCCTTCTAGGTTTCATAGGTATTCTCTGATGATGTGAGACCTTTACTAGTTAATATCAACTTTGTCTCTGATCTGTGGGTATTTTGTTTTTTCTTTCAGTTCTGTGTTGGATTATTTGCTGTTCCCACCAATTAAACTCTGCCCTGGAATGAATTTGTTGTCCTTTACTTACTTCCAAAATGTAGGTACTTCCTGTGGGGACCAGCACGTGAGCCCTGTAGTTGAGCTAAATTACTTCATTGCTGCTGATTCCCTGGGAAGGCTTTTTGCACCATTCATGTGCAATGGTTTATGTTTCAATGGTTGACCTTGTATGTACTTCTGGGTCTTGTGAAGTCCAGTACCTGGGTTGTGTGGAAACTCTGGTCTGGGCCTGAGTCTTTTCAGCAAACTGGACCCCCTGCAGTTCTATATTCCTGAGTCTCCACTGAATGGTCCTATGCTGATTAGAGGGTAGATCAGCTGTCCTTGCTGTGCCCCAGTGTTCCACCGGTGGGCCCATCTCTCCTACAGCCCGCACTTCGAACACTTCCAAAGGGACGGGTCATGCACTGGTCTGTTGCAATGACTCACCAGCCTCTGAATGGTTCCTTTTTACTGTTGTCTGAGCCCCTCACTCCTATGTGGGTCCATGGACCCTCTTCTCCCCTGCCACCTCCAAGCAACTTCATCTGAAGGGCACAGCTGTGGCTTTTGCCAGCTCTTGTTCCATGTGCTCACCAGCTCCAGCCTTAAAGCAGCTGGGGCTTGAAATACTAGGAGCAATCCTTTCTTTCTCTCATCATGGCTTCTCCAATCTTCATGCACTCCGTAGGTCTCTCCTCCTCTTCCCCTGAGCTTAGTGGCCCCAGCGTGGCTGTCGTTGCTTTTTAATAGCTGTAAATTGGTTGATTTGTGGGAGAGAGTGATGCTGGGGACCATCTATTCCACCATTTTGACCGGAGTCCAAGTTCAAACTTTTAATTAAGAGCTTTTGAAGTTCTCTGGGCTCTTTGGAAGACTGACTTAGACATGATGGAAGGAGAGGGATGATGCTTCCTCACCTGCATCCACAAGCAGAAAATCTCAGAGTTTTTTAATATCAGTGTTATATATTTAATTTATGGGTGTTCTTTTTAGTTCCCTCTCAAATATCATTTTGCTTCATCTTTTTTTTTTAAGTATTATGAACCTTATTTATGTATATGAATTTTATTATTTCTAAATGGACATACTCATGTAGTCTGTGTATAATAATTTTATTATCTGGTATTCTTGGGAGTCTAATTCTATGATTTGTTTTTTCTGTGACCCTTGATCATGGTGGCTTATTTTTGGTGTGTTTTATAAGTTCAGATCATGAATTCAGGTTTGGTGTTATGGTTTGAGAATGGTTTGTCCCCACCAAAACTCACATTGAAATTTAATCCCCAATGTGGCAGTATTGGCAGGGGGAGGGCTTTAAGAGTTGATTGGGTCATGAGAGCTCTACCCTCCTGAATGGACTAGTCCATTCATGGATAAATGGATTAATGGGTTATAAAAGGAGTAAACTTATGGCTTTATAGGAAGAGAAAGAGAGACCTAGGCTAGCACACTCAGACCCCTCATCGTGTGATGTTCTGTGCTGCTTCAGGACTCTGCAGAGAGTCCCTAAAGGAAGAAGTTCCTCACCAGACACTGAGTCATGCCCTTGGACTTCTCAGCCTGCAGAATAGTAAGAAATAAATTTCTTTCCTTAATAAATTACCCAGTCTCAGGTATTCTGTTATAAGTAACAGACATAGACTAAGACATTTTTTGAAGTTTACTGTGAGAATTCTCAGCCTGATTGAGAATGTGACCCTCAAGGAGGTTTTACTCTTGCATCTGCTAGGCATCTTGATCTAAAACTGTTTGTTTTAAGGTTAATTTGTTAATTCCTGGAGGCATAGAAATTATATAAATTCTAACATTAAATTAGGGTGAGAAGCGGCTGGTAGCTATAAATGGTCAGCGGGAACATTTTCCCTACCCTCATCTCATTTCACAGCAAACTAGCTACTTGTTGATTCCCTGTGCTGGTGGTCAGATTTTTCCTTTTTAAAATACATTTTACATTTGAATAGAATTCTGAAAAATGTTTCTTGGGTATTGTTGCTGAGAAAATTGTCTCCCTTCTTAGTATAAGATGGCACGACTATTACGAAACATATTTTTAAAAATTATTGTCATGTTAATCCAACCTGAGTAATCAAGCATTAGGCAGGGGTTTGGGGAAATCTCTAAAATAAATCATGATTCATACCATGTCTAGGTTGATACATAATCTTTTAGAACCATCTTCAATTGTGGATTAAATTTGCACATGACAGAGAAAGTAGATTTCTCATGATCAGAAATATCAGATATCCTGGAAGAATCTCAAAACTATTTTATTTTAAATAAAAGTGCCTTGTTAAATGTATCATTAAAAGCCACTTTATCTAAATATGACTTGCTGTCTAGATTACATATAAAATAAATTAAAAATCATAGAAATCCTTTCATACATCTTCATTTCTGTTTGGAAATACAGTCATTAAACAAACAAAGTCATTTTCAGTGGCTGGTTGGACAGAATACTGCTTATTGAATTTTAATCAGAGGGAGCTCTTGTATAATAGAAAGGACACTGGAGTGAGAATTAGAAGACAAGTATTTGTGTCTAGGCTGTGCCTCCTATAAGCTTATAAGCCTTTTATGACCGGGGCAAATTACTAAGTCCCTCTGAAATTTGCCTCATCTCAAACTGGGGATGATAATATCTATATCTAAGGGTGATTCTGAGGACTAAATCCAATTACACATGTGAAAATGCTCATAAAGTAAAAAGTGTTAGGTGTTAGTCATCCCAGAGGGCTCAAAGCAAGGCATGCCTGTCTTGGTCATTCTAGCACGTAGCACAGCAGATGACTCATAGGAGATGTTCAATACAGACTTATTGAATGAATAATAACTGTTCTTCCCTGAGGATGATTCAGAGTGTCTAGCTCACATCACAGTCAGAACCATGAAGTTTCTTTTGTTTTCTCATGAATACAATTTGGAGGTTGGAATAAATTATCTGCAAAGTTTCTTCCAAATGTGACATTCTGTGATCCCAGGAATTGTCACCCTTACTTAGGATCCTGGCGGTGTCATGTAACCTCACTGCTCTGTTGAAGTCTCATATCTATATGACAGAACTACACAATTTTCAGAAACTTTTAAATTATCTGTCTTCAATATGCAAACCAGAGTGATCACCCTGACTCAATCATTTAGTCAGTTCAGAAAAATTAAAAGGAATTCACTGATGAATGGTTAATAGAGGAAGCATTCAAATTCATTTGTTTGTATAGACAGTCTACTGAGTAATTCTTCCTTCAGTTACTAAGCTTTGCAGAAGAGGAAAATTTCTCATCTGTGAATCATGATTCTAATCTCCAAGGGTTGGTGTAAATACTTTTAAAAACACTAATGCTTATTATTTCATGAGAGTTGCTGAGAAGATAAGGCATTGTTTATAGTTACAGTAACATATAGGAAGATTAAACCTGCACTCCCAGCTCCTTTTAGTTGTACGCTAAGGCTGAGAATATTTGTCTTGATTAAGCATGATTCCAAAATGACGACTCAGAGTTCAAGGCCTTTCATGAAGACTTCATTACTATTGGAGAATAATGATCAAGGGGCAGATGCCAAAGTTTACATAGGCGGGTAGTCTATTGGAGACTCCAATTCAGATTTAGTTTTCTGTATTTCCTGCTATTTGTTCGACTGGTGTGCAACCTCCACATGTAACATGAAGCCCCTAAACATTTACAGATGGGTTTGTGAAGCTCCCCAGCTCTGCTGAAGTAACCAGTATGAGCAATCCGGCTGAGTGACTGGATGCATCTTCATCATTTAATTATTTGAATTGGGTTTACAGGCAGTGACGTGATTCCTCTCTTCTGTGGAACTTAGAAAAACCTGCAATGCTATTAAAATAGGAATGAGTGGGCTGCCTGGGGAAATCCAGAGCCTGTGACCCAATTACAGGGGCTCTCCTAGGGTCAGTCACCACTCAGAAATTAGAAAATCAAGTTAAGGGTCCAAAAATAGTCTAAATGTTAAATTGGTCATGTCCATCAGATTTTAACCATGCTATTATCTAGAACTAGATAATACCATGAAGAGACAGATCAAGAGCTATTAGTTCATCCAAGTAGTTCTCGTCTGCTCTTTACTTCTCTGGAAGCATGAAACATAAATTGTTTGGCTTATGAAAAATAATCAAGTCAAAGAAGATAGACTTTCTGATTCCTTCTATAAGCCAGCTGCCATTTGCCCCAAGTTCTGCAGCCACCGGGGTCGCCCTTTTCATTGTCTGTCACCCAGGCTTGTTTCTTTCTCCACTCTTACTTCCATAATGTGCTGTCGCCGCCCCACCCTTGGTTGGCACATGTTGGAAAGCACTTTAGTTCCTTCTCTCTGCTGAAATATGATGCATATGAGGCTAGAGTTACCTGCAGCAGGGGCAACCGGCAGTGAGAGAAGGTGGGGTTTCGATGAACAACCTGCAAATGACACCCATCCTGGCCTTAACCTAGAAATTCCGACTATCTCTTCACTTGAGACTCAGACTTTCTCCATTCTTTAGTGTGTCCTCTGTATTATTACCCTCTGCTCTGACTGTCCTGAGAACTCAGAATTATTTAATTATTTGATGCTGTGATGTTTTCACTCCTCCACCTTCCAGGCCATACATAGCTTGAGGATTTTTATTATTTTTTTTTTCTTTCCTCTGCTGAGTGTTGTGAAACTGAGGAATTCCTAAGAATTCTGTCTCCAGCTTCTAAGACCACATTATTGCTTCTCTTTGTTAACATTCTACCCTTGGCTGGCTGCCCTACAGTGAACGTCCATCTTCAGCAACTCAGCAGCCTCCTGCTTTCCCATACTCCAGCGACACACAGTGAAGGCCTAAGTGAGCTCAAGTCTTACTTAGTCTTTTTCATTCTGCCCCCTGATGCTGAGGGGTTCTAGGGCTACACCTTTTCCAAAAGATTCCTTCCCAGCTAGTCTGATACATTAATATTGAGAATTCACCCATGAAACTAATACTCCCAGTGAGATGTTCCTAACTGAAAATGGCATGCATTCTAATAGAAGACTTAACCCAAAGTCAGTGGTCCTCAACCCAAATGATTTCACTCTTCCCTCTCCCCTTCAGACATTTGGCAATGTCTGGAGACATTTTGGTTGTCACACTGGGGGGCTGAGGGAGTTGCTTCTGGCATCTAATGGGTAGAGACCCGGTTACCTTTAAACATTGTACAATGTGCAGGACAGTCCTCATGCAAAGAATTAGATAATAGGGAACTTTCATTGACAATTTCTGGGCAAAAATATTCTGGGGGAAATGCTCTTTGAGAAACAAACACTGACACATGAATCACCACATCTTTTTCAGATGATCCAGGTAGGTGTGGGAGTTTCTGGAAGGGAAGATGGTATCCTGGAGGGAAAGCAAGAAGCCCAACTACAGGGCCATATTGGGGAGCTTGAAGTGCAAACGCAGTGCCTTGCTGAGTCAGGGCTCCCCAAAATACAGATCGCTGGGGCAGAGAAAATGGGGGAGGCTGGACTTCCCTGGCTGGGGGCGAGTTTGTTCCCATTTTCTGAACTTTTACTGCTATATAGCCCACACAATCAGGATGCACGGGTCTCAGCAAAGGGGCAAGGGATCTTGTATGTTTCTAATCAAGCTGAGAAAATGCCATTTCAGCCAACAGTAAGCATTTACAGGGAAAGAATAATTCAGAGAAGTCAACAGGAGTGGGTTAGCCACTGTGGAGAGACACTGAATTTATAAACACTGCTAAAGCATGCTAGCACCAAGAGAGGGCAAGCACTTAGATGGTACCCACAGGAAAACACAGGGAGAAAATCGAGAATAATTTCTCAATCCTGAATATGTCTCACCCATCAACTCACAAGAACAGTTATTAGTAAGGTAAGTCCATTGCTTTCCCTGAAAATCTTTACCAACTTGAAAGATGCTTCTTAATCAAGTTAAATGTGGTCCTGAGAAAAGACAAGGGAATAGTTCCCATAACCTGCAAGGATTTTTCACTGTAGGGTTTGACAAGACTACCACAAGTTTAAAATAACAGAGCTAATACTGAAAATTCACTTTATTATGTTTTGAATTCACATAAAATGTAGACTTGTAAATAACAATAGTTCTTTGTAACAACCTGCGTGACACTTTTATTAGCTTGTGGAAGTGGGAGGTTTGGTTAAACAGGAATCCATGTGAATACTAGGAAAAATAAGCTAGAGTTGGAACAACTATGATTTAGAAAAATAATGATCATGTTGGGTTTTGCAAACCACCTGTCACCTTGCTGATCCCCAGAAAAATGTAAAGAACATTCTCATGGATGAGTGAAAATTTTTCTCTGCCTAGGTAGGGAGAAGGTCAAAAGAAGCATGCCTAAGCTGTCAGCTCGCACCAGCAGATCGCTTTTCAGAAGTTCAGCACACACCTGACAAGAGCTATTTACCAGCTTTGGAACGGGTGAGGTCTATTTGTTGAGTACAACTCTTGCTCTTAAGATAAGGAAACCCATGTTGAAGTACAGTAAATAGACACAAAAGAGTGGTTCTGGTCCATTGGACATCTCTCTGAGCCTTTGAGAGTGGGCAAGAGGGGAGATGAATGTTTTTCTGCCGAGCCAGACAACACCAGCCCCGGGCCAGCATTTAATAACTAAGAAGTAATAACAAGATCCTGGCCTGAAAATGCCATCAAGCAGAGCACATGCACGGTCATGTTGTCTGCTTTTGAGACAGTCCTGCTTTAGGTTTCCTAGAGTTGATGTGAAGTTCCTTAATAAATTAATATAATCCAGGAATGTCAATGTGAAACTGGATTTTCTGACTTTAAAGCTACTTTCTTTGAAAAGAAATACAATACCTGTTTTTTCCCTAATGTTTGTAATAATTCTAATAAAAAGGTATATAGTTGTGACAATTTAAAAATACCTCTTGAAATTAACAATGGCCACCTCCAATAGAGCTACACAATGGCCTGGGGCCATGAGCCTCATGGGCCTCAGGATGTCTCAGGAAGTAGGTGCTGGGTGGTGGGGACAGGTAGGCAACAACAGGGGGGAGAGTGGGGGTTACCAACAGGAGTGGGAAGAGCCACTGCCTGTGATCACCAAGCTCGGCCAGTCACCTGGCAGAAGCTACCGGGCTCTTTTCCTCTCATGTCCGCTCCCATCATCTGGCCCCACCTGGACTGAATTGCCATTTGATAGATCATTCTTTTCAGATTTTATTTCAATATGGTAACATGAGATAAGGCAGAGCAGATAATGTTCTGGGGTGCCCTATGCCACTCCCACTTCCATCCTGAAGCATTGTTAATCCAGTAACATGCCAGCCCTCATCGCCAAGGGGCACAGAGCCAGAGCCGAGTGCTGTGACACTGGAGGCTTTTGTGCTTCAGCTTAAGCCTTTTGAGGGGATAAACTTAACGCAGGTCATTAACGCTGTCGGACCATGAGGGGGTTGTCCAGGATGCTGTGACTGGAATGCACCTTGACAAAGTATGTTCAGAGAATACAGACAAATATCAGATTGGTTTGTTTCACAAACCAATTTAGTGAAACAAATCTGTTGAAGAAAGCATCTCATATGCTAAGTCTCCAAGTCATGTGCAGATTATATTTTTATTGGAGTGAACTCTGGTGAATTAGTCAAGATCTCTTATTGTGGAAGTGTGTTCAGATATTGCAGAAAATTAATGGGCATTATCTTGGGCCTAGGGAAGTTCAACTTATAATAGGATTTTTATTAGGAGAGAATTTGTAAGGGGATTTAACTGGAATGGATTTTCCCATTATTTTGTTGTCAGTAATTCATGCCATACATTCCCTTAAAACCCTTAGATAATCAACAGTTTAGTTTATTTCAGAATCCTGGAATACTGGTTCTCTATCAAACCCTTAAGAAAATGAGTTTGAAATTATCTTTATCTGTTTTAAAAAATTTGTTTTCCAAATAATAGAAATTTCCTCTCTCAGAAGTAAAAGCAGATAAAAATTTTTTTTTGTTTTTTTTCCTTTTTGTCTTTTTTTGTGACCGGTAACGGGATCGCAACCAGTTGCGCCCGCACCGCGCTCAACCAGTGAGTGGACCGGTCTCTATATGGGATCTGAACCCTCAGTGGGAGCGCAGCAGCGCTCTCAAGCGCCGCACTCTACCGAGTGCACCACCAGGCCGGCCCCGATAAAAATATTTCATTCTCCTGTTATGACCTTCTCAGTGGCAGGACCCACTGCCAGTTGCAATGGTTGCCAATGTCTCCCTTACAGATTAGGACAATTTATGTAGGTTTCTACATGGATATACCTTGTCCCTTTGCTACTTATCAGGAAGGATGCATTTCAGCATTAAAAGAAAGAGCTAAATATCTCAGGAATAATAATAATAATAACCAGGAAACATCCCATTGGGAAGCTCAAATTATTTAGAATCCACTGAGCTAATTCTGAGAGAAACTGGTTTTATTTAATGGATAAAGTACTTAACTTTCTCATATACTCTTAGAGTGTGGCCCTATTTGTGATGGAGCAATGGAGTAATGGCTGTTGTTTGTACAGATCCCTTCACCTCTCTTGGCTCAGTTTTCCCAAACTGAGGGAGAGCTGAGGTATCTTCTAAGATACTTTACAATTATAATATCCATGGATTTATGATTTCACAGATCATCAAGTAGAATGAAGGGCTGATGGCTTTGGGAACCCCATCCACACCACACCTCACGTAACTGAAGACTGAACAGCTGTCCTCTCGCCTGAGCTTCCCCACACGGAGCTTGGAGCAGCTACTATTAGGCTCCACTGGGAGTGAGAGGAAGGGGATGAGGTTGGTCATTTTTAAGAGGGATAGGAGGCAAATATCAATTATGACATAGTACTCTAATAGGTTGTTTTGCACAAGCCTCAGTCTAAATGTCCTACTGCAAAGCAAGAATAGAGAAACTGAAGGCCAAAATATTAAAGAATGAGCAGGCATCTATAATTTGACACCAGATGTGTATAATGAAACACCCTGTTAATGTAACTCTATGAGAAAATCATATTTAGAACAAGAACCAAATTGTACAAGGCAATGAGAAATAGCTTCAAATATTTCACCTTTCTTTCATTTAATATAAAAAACAGGGCAGGCAGCCTGTCTGTTGTCCCTGCATGTCATCTTTTGGATGATAGTGGAAACTAACCACTATTTGCATACTGTTGTTCTCATAATTACATTTGGGTCCCTTAAATATAGTCTCAAAGTTACGATTTGTTTGCAATATAATATAGTAGGGTTACCAACTTTATAAACAAGGCTATGTGTCATTTGCTTTAGGCCACAGTATCACGTCATCTTGTAAGCATCAGATAAACACAATTAAATATGACAGGTCTTTAGAATGTGCTTGAAGGGTGAGGGGTACTAGCTGACGCTCCTCAGCCTACGTGGCTGACCTCTCTTAGGCATCTGCTTATGGTGAAGGCTGCCCCAGGCACGATTTAGCTCTGGAAACCTCTCAATCAGCATTTTAGTTCCCTGGTCTTGCCATCCCCAAAGTTTTCATTCTCAAAGTTGTTTCAGTCACAAAATTTCATCAGTCACATGCATAAGACCAGATAGGAATTTAATGCCCCCGCTTTTTCTTTATCTGTACAGACACATTTTCTAATATTCCACTCACTACATTATTTTCCATCATGTTCACCTAGTAGCTACAGACGATTGTCCATCTTCTAATTTCCTTCAGATACCAAGTGACAAGGAAGTTTCATTTCCTAAAGATTCTTTATATCGAGGGGACAGTAATGCAATCACTTTCTGAGGCTTTTGCTATTGTGAAGATTCAACATGCTACAGCACCAAAAGACACACATTCCCACCTTGTTACATCAGATTTTATTATGGCAATAAATGTCTTAGAAAATATGCATTTTAAACCTGAAGTTTATTGAAAGCCATCCTTCTCCAGGCAATTACCAATTATCCCTGTGGGTGGCAGCTGTGAAAATCACCTGATCAGAAAAAAGCCTTGCTTGGTCTTTTTAAGAAATAAAGTTACTTCAGTGGCATTTGATTTTGCTTTCTTTACTTTACCTGCCCCCCCTTCCCGGAAAGAAGTATGGAATTTCTTAACTGTGAGCATTTGTTGGAAGACACAGAGAAGGCTCCTGTGAGACTCTCTTTTCTCCCCGGCCAACTGTTCTAGAAAGAAGTCTAGGTGGGTGGAGACAGTGGTCTGGGCCCACCACCCTCACCCCAACAGCCTGTCATGCTATTTCCAAAGAGAACTCACCAAACTCACCAGAAAGAGAGGTGACCCCAGAATGCCGGAAGACGGATAGAATAAGGTATGTTTTATGTGCAGAACATGGCCCTCAGTCCTGGGGCCCTCAGGGAGGGAGAAGGAGCTCTGTTGAGACCAAGGCCACATGCCTTAGGAAATATCCCCCCAGGGTGAACTCAAAGGTCCAGTGTCCTTACAGATCCAGTGGAGTCCTTGCGGGAGGAAAGGTGGATGGTGACCTCTGCTGGGGTCATGTAGGGGTTGCCCAGTCGGCGCTCTTGGGGGCCTTGCACGTGTGCACGTCCAGGGCCTCCAGGCAGTCCTGACAGCGCACAGCGCAGCACCAGTGGAACTTACACTCACACTTGGTCATCCGGGTGATGCGGGAGGTGTTGTAGCCTCTCCCACAGCACATGACTTCACAGCTGTCCATGCCTCGGGAAGTCAGGTTGCACACACGGCCTGCTGTACCTAGGGAGCCTGGAAGACAAGCCAGGGAGGTGTCACTGAAAAGGTTTGGGCAGAATACAACATGCCTCAGGAGGAGAAGTCATGAGGTCCATCCTGCAGGACAGGGCCCTTGCTCCATCTCACCACAGCCTGGGCTGCAACACCATTCTGAGCCTCATGCCATATGTGTCATCCCCCTATGCCAGCTGCAGAGAACCAAGGAGTCCAAGTCCAGGAAGAATGGACACAAAGCTCTGGATTTGCCTTGTACAACCTGAATCCAGCTCTTCCACTTCTGAGTTAAATAAACTTTTCAGATTCTCCTTACCCAGCCTTGGATTGGTGTATCATTGGATGGGCAAGGCCACATCAGAATGAAAGAAGGATCTATTCTGGTTTCCCCTCTCCCAAACTCAAACCATGGTAAGGAGGTTAATTCTGTTAGAATTTGTCAGGGTGTGGAACCCTTGGAGAGAATTCTTTCTCCCCAGACCTTATTACACTGCTTATTAGAAAGAGAATAGAGACTCTGGCTGCTGAAGGGGAGGTGTGTGCATCATTTGTGTGAGACCTTGAGGAGGGAGGAAGGCCCTGCCTGGTTTATCACACAACTGTCTCTCTCCCCTGTGCAGTCTAGCAGGCCAGATAAGTCTGTGTGAGGCACCTGGGTGAGGCCAGGATTCTAGGCCTTCAGTGAACAAAACTAGTATCAAAACCTATGAGGAATCAATGGAACATCATCTCAGTTAATCAAGGTGATGTTTGCTAAATGGCAATCCATATTTAGGTATTTGTTTTCTGGAAAAGAATTTCAAAGATAGAACGCCTCTTAATTTGCTCTACTCCCAGGAAGCACTTAGAGTTCTTTTACAAGGACATTATCAGACAACAGAACCAAGTGTAGTGGACATTTCCGGAGAGTTTGCTAAGCTTACCATGACCCCTTCCACTTCCTCCTGTTCTGCAGGGGTAGGCACCCGGCAGCCAGGTTGTACATTACCCTGCTTGCTGGCGACAGGTGATTGGCCCAGGGTGGGCACCTGACTCAGGCTGGGCCAATCAGGAAGATTTCCCTGCAGGCTTGTGATTTTGATAGGGACAGTCAATACCTCCATGCATCGACTCAGCAGCCACCGGCAGTCACGTATCATGACAAGCTCTGAGGACTAGAGAGGCCCACAGAGAGACAAGAATGAAGCAAATGTACAGAGGTGGTGAAGACACGACATGAAAAGAGAATGCCGCCCAGATCCTGGACTATTTTCTGGTTCTGCTCCCATTTCTCCCTGAGGTCCAGCTGCATTCTAACTGTTGAGTTCCCAGACACTCTGTATCCGTATAATAAATTTCCCTTTGAACTTAAACTGTTCCAGTTTCTATTACTTTCAATCAACAATCTCAAATAATTAACAAACCTAGAGAAGCTAAACTCTTTATAAAGACTTCTATCAGGATGAAAGAGATGCTTACTGAATTCATTTTCAGTTTCTCCATCATTTTACGAGGAATGTCTCCCTTTTCAGAACTCCTCCAGTGCCTCGTGACTCTATGTTTATCACAGTCCACTCTGTGTTAGAATTATCTACATAAATGTCATGTTGCCCCGCCTGTCGAAGATGACCAGGGAAGCAGCAAGGTTCAAACAGGGCGTGGGGTCAAGAAGAGGAGAGGGTGGGGCAGAACTTGCTCTGCCTGATCGGCCTCTGGGAGCAGGAAGACAGGCCGGGGGTTGTGAGGACAGGAAGGATGGCAGAGGGCTGGGGTCAGGGTGGAGGGGGCTCAGCCAGGGATGGCCCAACCCTAATGCGTGCTGAAGAAGCAAAGGGTTAGAAGAGGCGGCAGCTGGGCCTGGATTTGGGGCAGCCATCAGGACAGTCCTCGAAATTACTGATTGTGCAAAAAGGACTCACTGCCAAATTCTGCCTCTTAACAGCACACCCATTATTTCATTCAATAAACATTTAGTTAACACAGACATGTGTAAGACTCCATGGTGGCTGCTTGGGAAAATAAAATAGGACCCAGTTCCTATTCTCAGGGCACTCCTAATATAGTGAAGAGATAAATATGTAAAAATATACTTCCACCACTTCAGGATAATTTTTTATTTGCTGACGAACTACTGTAACCCACAGTAGGGTCCTGTGGAAAACACCATGTAGACAAAGCTCAAAGTCAGTCTAGTGAGGTTATGTAGAGCTTGGACGAATCAGGGTTCAAATTCTAGCTTTGCCATGTATCAACTGTATGACGTTGGGTAAGTTACTTAATCTCGTTAAGCTTCAGTTTCCTCCCAAGCAAAATTGGGATAAAAACAGTTCCTTCCTCACAGGGTTTGTGGTGTGGATGGAATGAGATAATGCGTGAAAGTTCCTGGCATAAAAAGTGCTCAATAAATGTTAACTGTCCATTCATTCACTTAGCAAGTGTTTACTCAGTGCCTCCTATGTGCTAGGCACAATTCTGGGAATTTGGGATATATGAACAAACGAAACAAAGATCCTGCCCAGAGGAACTTATGTTGTAGGGGGTGTGAGCCAAGCATATTATAATAATGGTATTTCTTGGTATTAGTAGTAGCAGACAGAATCATAAAAGGAGCCATCAACTGCACAGTTTTACAGAGGAGGTGTCATTAGAGATGGTGTGTAAAGAATGAGTAGATTTGCAGGGAAAGAATGGGTGAAAGGCATCCCAGGCCAGAGGAAACCTCCTAGCAGAAGTTCCAAGGGCAAGTTCACAAAAGACGGTAGGGTCAATGTGGCCCATGCACAGGGTAGGTATTAGGCAAAGAACATAGAAAGGGAGGTTGGAGCAACAGGTTATAGAGGCTTTATGCCTTGCCACAGTTTGGATTTTATTCTATGGTGGGTGGTGGGCCAGTCCAGATTTTCAATCAGGGAGAAAACATGTCAAGATGAAAAGTCTGGAAGAGCAGCTTGGGGCAGAGAGGTGAGTCTTGGGGCTGCTGGAAGAGTCCAGGCAAGAGACAGTGAGTTGAGACAGAAGGAGAAGCAGATGACAGCTCAAGAGGGTCAATCACTAGAACTTGCTAATACACTAATTAAGTGCTGTGGGGGAAGGGTGTCAAGTAGGAAAGGACTGAAAATGTTCATTTGGCTCCACAAGGAGCTACTGGTGCCCTTTGATGAGAGCAGTTTTGGTGGATGATCTGGATGGATGCAGTGGACTGAAGAATGACTGGGAGGGGAGCAAGTGGGGACAGCAAGTGTAGGCAACGTTTCCAAGAAGCTTGGTGAGGAAGTGGACCAAAGAGTCCAGCTAGGAGTGAGAAGGCTGAGGTGAGACTTTAAGGTGGTTGTAGGCCATTCAGTGTTTTGTGGTTTGTACATTTGCATTTTAGATGAGGCTTTCATTTATATAAAGTACAAAAGTGGGAAAACCATCCAATCAGCATAGTAATTTCTCTTGGGGGTAGAGAAGAGGAATGGGAAGGAGGCTTCTGGAATCCTGGGCCTCTGCAAGTTCGTGATCTGGGTACAGGTTCTATGGGTGTGTTCGTTTGAGAAAATTCACCGAGCTGAACACACATTTTGTGGGCACTTATCTGCATGCATTTTATATTTCAGTAACAAATTAAGAAGAAGACGGTGGTGACAGAGGAGGAGGAGGGGGCCATATGTGCCAGGGCCAGGAAATGAGCAAGCTCTGTAAAGTGTGAGGAGCAGAAAGATGTCCCGCATGGCTGGAATACAGTGTTCAGAGGGGAAGCGGCATGAGACGAGGCTGGAGAGGTGAGCAGAAGCAGCATGTGGCTGGCCTTGTGTAATAACAGGTCAAGGGGTTTAGATTTAACCTGAGGGCGATGGAATGCTAGGGAGGGTTTTTATGCAAAAGGGCAACAAAGCTGGATTTGTGTTTCAGAAGAATCACTCTGGGTGCAGGAACTGGAAGGGCTGCAGGGGCCACAGTGTGTGGAGACAAGGTAGAGAACAGTAAAGTACTCTGCATTAAGCTGGTGGGGGTGGGAATGGGAGAGGCTAAGGGACTCAAGAGGAGTTGAAAAGGCTGGACTCGGTGACTGAGTGAACAGATGGGGGAGAGGACGAGAAGAGTCAGGAGGGGCTCTCAGTCTCTGGCTCGGTCACTATGTTGACGCTGGTGATTCCCCGAGGTGGGGAGCACCTGGGGAGGGCAGGCTTTGAGAAAAGATAATGAGTTTAGTTTCAGTACATTGCGCTTGCTGTCACTGTGGGATATCCAGGTAGAAATGTTCACTGAAAATACTCTCTGGGACTCAGGAGCAAGGTTGGGATGGAGATGCAGATTTAGAAATCTTTTGCCCAGAGTATGTCACTGAAGCTATGGATATGAAAGCGAGCCCCAGGGGGTGTGAAAAGTGCTCTCACTTGGCATCCAGAGGTGACTCTGAATTTTTACCTTTTTGAATTTTGTTCATAAGCCCTGCACATCAATAAATTCTTCACTTCCACCTATCTGCATTTATCAAAATATGAATACATTACCATGCATCATAATTCTTTATTCCCCCTGGGGTATAGGGTTTCGGGGGCTGGGATAAGGTGAAGTGTCTTGTGAATCAGGCTGTAGGTCTTGTACTGACATCTAACTTGGTGTTCTTTCCCCAGTGGCTTGAAGCCTAACGAGGTCTGAGCTGGTGGTCTAACTCAGCCTTGTGTAATGGGCATGGTGGTTTTTTTTTTTGTTCCCCAAATATAGAAAACTGAACTGGACTCTAAACAGAAGGATTGCTCACTGAAGTGACCTCCACACCATAGGAACTCAGAGAGGAAGCAATGATCATTGACAAAAGCTCAATTCAGAAGTGGTTTCAGTAAAGGAAATGAAAACTCTGGCAATGAGATGTCTCAGTAGTTCAGTGCTCACTTATAAAATGCTGGAAAACACAATTCACCTGAACATGCCACTCTCTACTGGCTGCCCAAACAGGGCATAATGAGGGCCCAGAAGAAAGAAGATGAGAGAGGGTTTTTTTTTTTTTTTTTCCTTTTTGTCTTTTTTCATGTCCGGCAACGGATCGCAACCCTCAGTGTCGCGCCCGTACCGGACTGGGACCAGCAACGGGAGCGCACCCCTCGGTGTTGCTCCCATACCTTGCTCAGCCAGTGAGCGGGAACCGATCTGTATGTGGGATCCGAACCCTCGGCAGGAGCGCTGCCACGCTCCCAAGCGGCGCACTGTAGCAGTGCGCCACCAGGCCGGCCCTGAGAGAGGGTTTTGAGGATTGAGAGCCACTCATGTGAGAACAGTGGTGAGTTTGCAGCCTGGAGCCACAATGGGCCCCTCTGAGGGATTGGGGGGCACCAGGGAATGGGACAACAGGGAGGAGAAGGGTGGTCTCTGCAAGTAGGAGGAAAGGATGAGGCTGCCCAGTGATGACTACAAATTGGCCCTGCTTTGGGGTTTGGATCTAATTAGACCTAATGACAGACTGTAGGGCAGAAGGGCAGTTTTGACACTTGCTGTCATTTAAGCAAAACATAGAGCCATTTCATTGAAACTCTGAAAAGAGCATTTCAGAGTGCAGAGCCTATAGAAAATTTGCTGGTATTAATTTCTCTTAATGAATGATAACAAAGACTCATCATTATTGATAGTACTAGGGCTATACTGGCTTAAGGACCTCTTTCAGTCTTTCCAAAACAGAGAGCATCACCATTATGGTTAAAATAAAAGATATCAACACTATATGCATGTGTGTCCATGTGTGTGCATGCATGTGTGTATGTGCATTTCTTTTTGATGAAAGGGAGCACCTGAATTTTATGATCTGCCTACTTGTTTAGTTCTAAATATTTGGGATACATATTTTTAGATCCTTTTTTCCAAAATACCAGCTTATTAACTAGTGAGTCACTAACCCCTGCTTAGATCATAACAAAAACCACTGGGGAAATAAACCCAACTACACCTGTCTATGCTGTGGGAAGGTGCTGCTTCTAGCCAGATGTACCTTTTTCCTTCCCATATGTGGTGTCCATACTGACTCGTGCAAGAGCTCACATATTCATGGGAAAAAGGATGAAGAATTGGAGTTTCTAAGTAACATAAGTTTGGGGCCACAACACACTTTTGGTGGGTCAATGATGAAGGAACTTTATAGAATCGAGTATCCCATCCCCAGAGCTATAAAATTAATAATGGAGTTGGGGTTCCTAGTGTAAAAACATTTCTGTCTCCACCAACATGCATCTTCTTGACAGCAGAGGAGGAATAGAGGGCTTTTGCTAATAGTTCCCAGACCCATACCTCTGGGACCACGAGGAAGCTCCCCTCCCCCTCCACACTTCTCTCCTCTCTTTCTTTCTCTCTCTCTGGATAGGTCTGTGTCTTTTGCAAATTCCTGCCACTGCAGGCTGATAGAGGCCCATATGTTGACCATTAGGGGACAAAGCAAGATTCACTTAAGCCTGTCATCCATAGGCTGTTGCTCCTCTGGTTGACTTGCACATTGTCATTAATGACACAGATTTATGGAGGGAACAAAAGAATATGAAAGACCAAATGCAAGAGACTGCACATTCATCTCCTTGCAAGGCTTACCCCTTTCTCACATTCAGGATTGCATAGCTAAAGCTACTTCAAAAAGATGATATCTCCACTTATCTCAGACGTTTTTCTAACTTGGAAAACTAATGTATTTCTAACGTTTTTCTAACTTGGAAAAGTTTGACAAAGCACGTTCCATTAAATTAGCAAATCCTATAATGGAATTAAAGTTGTTATGGTCAGACTCTGCAAGGCTTTCCACATCTGGCACTGCCTAGCCTACCCAAAGTTATTTCCGCGGCTCCCACCTGTACCCTTGAACCAGGCTATCTCCTCACTGTTCCACTGAAGTGACTTTCTGATGATGTAGCCATGTAGACTGTTTCCTTTTAAGAGTTATTCTCATCTTCTGCATTGGCCTTTCCTCTCACTCTTTTCCATGGAAAGTCTTCCCATCCTTCACGATTCAGTCCTACTTTATCATCTTCCATAGAGCATCCCTATCTGCTCCAGGCCCCACTGACCTTCATAAGGCATGTAATGCATATCATGCAATAGGGCTTGTGCACTGTTTTGAAATGTTTGATCATTTTTCATGCATCTTGTTAGGTTTTATCCTTTCTTCTATATACTGCATAGTGTTCAGATGGTCAACACACATTTGCAGATTTACTCAATATTAAATTTAAAAAAATTTCTTAAAAATTAAGATCGGCCTTCCCCTTGCCCAGTGAGGGCACGCTTCTCCAGAATGTGGTTATCCACTCCTCATGCACTATGGTGGGATCAGACCAGCTAAACCTTATCTCTATTCGAATTGTCTCTCTTGGTATACAGAGAACACATACAAGAGATGGGGAAAGCTTAAACAAAGTAAGTAACTTAATTATTTTAAAATACTTTAACATCATCTTTTTGTTTATAACACACTGATACGGTAAGTGGAAATTATTTTCTATCCCAGCCCCCCCCCAAAACAAAAGAAAGAATGTCTACTTGGCAAATTCTTTGTTGTTGGTATTTCAAATTGTGTAAAAGAATTGGAAATAAGAAAATGACCTTTTCTTTTTTTTTCTGAAACAAATTTTTCTTTTTTTAAAAAAATGTGTTTTTTTTCAGTTTTCACAAATTTAATCTGATTGACACTGTCAATTAATTCAAATTAGCTCATGTTTTAATGTATCATAAAAATACGGTAATTAAAAAAATACAGTTAATTAGTAACTACTAAGTTTATATTTTGAAAGGTAACACAGATTTAAAGAGTGGGCCCATAACATTAAATAGCATTGAATGTATTAAGTATTTTTGCTTATATTAAGAATGAAATCAGATAAACTACCCACTGATCCCACTGACAGTAAATGAAAAAGCCCGCCCCCCCCAAAGAGTAAAAACTGGCATCTGGTGGTAGCTAAAAGCGATAGGTACAGTCTGCTCCTGCACATATTTGAGACTTTTTATATCATTCAGGGAAATGGCCAGCAAGCAACATCTTAAGCTCTGTAAATGCCTCACCAGTGCACTTGGATATGAGGGAAAATTCCATTTAATGCTTAAGCTTAAATGGGAATTTTCATAGGCCGTCTATTATAAAGTAATCAGTGATGAGTTAAGACATGCTTAGTAATTCCCTGCAAAGAAAACAAGTTATCTTTAAGCTGTGAAGCTGCACCAACATACCCAATTCAGCTACTATGAACATATTTTATGTTGTTTATAACTTGCCATTCAGTTCAACACATGTTTATCCACTAGGTGTTAGAGATCTAGTGCACAAGACAGATATAGTTCCTGACATCACAGAATCCCCAGTGGAGGCCACAGGTAACAAACAAATATTAAACAAATTAAGTTAAAACTGTAGCACATGCTATGAATGAATGAACAGAGCTCTGTCTGGACTTAGGTGGTGGCAGTGAAAATGGAGAAGCAAAGAGATCCTTGACATATTTTCAGAGGTCCTGGTGATAGACAGGAAGATGGACTTGAGAGAGAAAGCATCATAACAAATGACTCGCAGGTTTATTGTGTGACTGCTCGGGGGGGGGGGCAGTGCCATTTTCTAGGAAGGGGAAGGATGGGAGAAAACAAGTTTCACGAGTTGGGCAAATCAAGAGTTTGGTTTTGAGCAGAAGCTGGTTCATATAAGAGTGAGATATCTAGATGAAGCTGTTAAGCAGGGCATTGGATTCAGGATAAGCCTGGAGGACACACATGAGGATAGAGATAGCATTTAAAGCCATCGGAATGGAGAAGACCAAACCAGGAAAAGGACAGAGACAGAAAAGAGGGTCTAGAATGAGCCCTGAAGATCTTCAAAATTTAGAAGCAGAAGAGAAGAAAGTAGCAACTGAAATTGAGAAAGACCAGCTACTGGGGCAGGATGAAAATCAGGCATGTGGTGTTATAGAGGTGAAGGAAGGAGTGTTTTAGGCAGGAGGGAAAGGAGTTACATGCCACTAAAGAGTTTGAAGAGAGGCTTCAATGAATAGTAATAAGAATTACCTAATCAATTTCAATAATTATCTATGAAAATGGCTTATACATCTTACCAAAACATTTTTTATATCGTTCTCTTCTGATCTAGTTGTCTTAGCACCTTTTAAATATCAATTCATTAATTTCTATACATTTCAAAGCAGAAAGAGATGAGTAACTTATTGTTTACATTGTCAAAATGACAAATATAAAATGACAAATATATATCTTACTTTGTAACAGAGTAATAGAGCAATAAAACCTAAGAAACACCAGTTTCCTGTCCAAGCTTGAGGGTTCCACAGCACCTGGACTGTGTCCCATTGCCAGGCTACTGCCTGACTCACCGGCTAGGACCATGGGGTCAAGGAAGCTATGAAGGCAAGGACTGAGTCTGTCTTCCTCATCTTTGCATTCCCAGGGCTTATAATAACATCTGGCACATAGCGGGATCTCAATAAATCCTTATATCAAGAAATAAGGAACCTAAGATGTATGCTGGAAATTGCACATATTAGTATCTAAATAATTTCATCCCACTGCTATTGGCTGAAATGTTCCCTTGTTTTTAACCAGCTGGTAGGTCACAATCATTTACATTTACAAGGTTCTACAAAGCAGGCCACATCACAGGGCATGTCAGATCACCAATCTCTGAACACCATGATTGGGACTGTGGTCCCATGAGTTCTGAGTTCTGTTTGCCAAATATGATTTATGTGGATAAAAAAGTGTGATTTATGTGGGAAAAAAGTGTAAGCTGAGAGCTTACACCCTTCACAGCCTGCAGCTATCAGACAGGTATCAGTTTTTCAGCAGGCAACAAGTTAAACAACTGTTGAGCTCCATTTGTTTTTTGAACTTGACGAGAAGAAGTGGAGGGTTGCTTGTTTCCTACAGTTGGAGAAAGACCTCAGGATGACCTCTGGCCCAGGTCAGGGTTTTTACATCACAACCAGTGAAAGTGGCCTGTGATTAGGTACAGACGCTTTCTCTGAGAGGATAGCAGCATTCCTTAGTTAGAGATGAACCTATCTCTAACTTAAGGGCTTCTTTGATTTACAGATGTCTGGGGCAATAACCAGAGTAGATAACCACAGAGCCACCAGAATACTCATCCCAGAAAGCCCAGCTTTCCAGATCTAACCTCCAATTTGGCCTGCAAAATGTCACATGCACAACATCACACAGTTGTACGTACCTTTCAGATCTGAGCTGTGCTGGAAAGTAGTCACAGTTAAACGTCACGGCACTCAATGTCTTCAACTGAAGACTAGGGCAATGTGTCTTTTGTTGTTGTTGTTTTTGCCATAATAATATCTTCCTTAATCTATTTTTGAGCTTACTATTTCTTAGGAATGATTAAAGACACTGACACTCTTGAAAACCTGAAGGGCTTGTACAGTCATCCCTCAGTGTAAGTGGAGGATTGGTTCCAGGACCTCCTGGGGATACTAAAGTCCACAGATGCTCAAGCCCCTGATATAAAATGCTATAGTATTTGCATATAACCTATTCACATCCTCCTATATGCTTTAAATTATCTATAGATTACTTATAAGTCCTAATATAATGTAAATGCTATGTAAATAGTTGTTATACTATATTGTTTAGGGAAAAATGACAAGAAAAAAAGTTGGTTCGTGTTCAATACAGATGCAACCTTCTCTGTAAATGGAGGTAACTGCTGTGAAGAGTCAGAAAATGTGCACATAAGGAGGACAGCATAGGGCCTGACTCTTGGTAGGAATTCCACCAGTGTTCCCATCATCTTTTCCCAGGTAGGTCTGTCCTCATCTAGGAATATGCTGGGGTCTCGACTCTGCAATTCTTGTCAAAATTCACTAGTCCTAATATCATTATTTCAGGACTTCGCTAGAGGGCTGACCTGCTAACCACTGTCAAGCTAATTCCAGTGAAAGCTTTGATTACTGTATTTATTTTAATGTGTTTATTTACAGTAAATGAGGGTTCCTGAAGATGCAGGGCCTAAATGTGAAAGAGTGACCCTCTTTTACTAAGCAAACCAGGGTAGGGGATATTTTGGGGGTGACATTTATCTAGAGCTCCTCATATAAAGAAACTTTTTTTCCTTTGTAAGAGATCAGGTACAAAAAAAAAAAAAATGTCTCCCTGGATAGCAGGAATCATGCACTACCCAAATCACTGATTTTTCAAACTATGATGGGCTTAAGTTTGAAAAGCATACAGAGATTCTGATTCAATGGGTCTCTGGAGAGGCCCTCTCTCTGGAAATAGCAGACTAGACCTGTAGCTTTTATTCACTGCACAAACGTAATTGACAAAATAAGCTGGCTCACTTCAGTCATGGAGTTACTTTGCACGGGAGGCATTTGCTGACTAGCAGGAGTAAAGCCAGTCAGTTCCAAATACTGATCACCTGACAGTACTCAACCTGCTCACTACTGTTGCTGTTCCTGTGCTGGCCAGGAGAAGGTGCCCAAAATGCTGAATATTACACGTTTACGATTTAAAAACAAAAACAATAATTTAAAACAAGAACAAAAGCACAACAAAACAAAATGACCACAACAAAGCTGGCTGGGTGGTATGAGATGTAATGTTAGGGAAGAGTTAATCCCAATTTTAATAGAGAAAATTAAAAAAAAAAAAGAAATATGTTACTTGATTTAAATTTTACTGCAAACTTTTGACTTGTTTTAGAGCCTGGCTACCCTTGATGGTAACCTGTTTCAAACACCTGAGAGCTCCATTTGTCAAAAAACAGGTCCTTCCTAATGTAATACGATTCTAGCGCAGGGGAGAGGGTCCCTTGGGGGTGTGCTTGCCCAGTGACATGTGCACTCTGGGAGGTTCTTTAATACAGAACGAGAGGATGGTAGTGCTGGCCCGACACCTTCTTTTCGAAGAGAGGGCAGCTCCCGCACCCCACTAAGAGAGGCAGGAAGCCTTTCTTCCCACAGGCCTCAGATCCTCTGTCACATCTCCACAGACAGGGGTTAGAGGCTACTCAAGGATGACTCTGCACCCACAAACTTCTACCACTGTTTTGACTGACTTACTAGTACGCATACTAGAGAAATTTCTAGTAGAAAATGGCCAGGATAAATCCTCATCTTTATTTATTTATTTATTTTTTCCTTTTTGTCTTTTTGTTTTTTACTGACCGGTAACGGGATCTCAACCCTCGGTGTTGTGCCCGCACCACGCTCAGCCAGTGAGCGGGAACCGGTCTCCACATGGGATCCGAACCCTCGGCGGGAGCGCCGCCACACTCCCAAGCAGCGCACTCTCCAGTGCGCCACCGGGCCGGCCCAAAGCCTCATCTTTATAAGGTTATGGGTCACACAAGCAAGAGCAAGGCCCTCGGCAGCCATGTGGGTTACAGTAGACTTTCTCAGAGAAACCTGCATCTCATACATGTGGCTATTTGTATAGGACTCCAAACAGGAACAATAGAAACATTCTTCTAACAATCTGGACTTTAGTTTACATGATATCAAATATCCCAAATCATATTTTCACTAAAATAATCATCTGACAGTCAACAGAATTAAGAAGAATAATTGCAAGGTTTGCATGGAAAACTTGACATTTTCTTAGGCTCAGCTAAAAAGGGAGTTAATTAAGTATAGTTTAGATAATTTATGAATAATCCAGGAATCTTACCAGAAATCTGATCCAATACATTGGAACTGGCTACTTTAAAGAAAATAAAAAGAACACGGTGGATCCTGGTTAATCAACACCAACCAAAAAGCAAATTTACATCTTATGTCAGATAAGCTGAAATGTATCTAAGATAGAACAGAAATAAATTAAAAGAGTAAAAAATTATGTAGCTTTCCTCAGAAATTCAGCACCTGCAGTTGTGTGCCCCGTGCCTGGTACAGCTGGAGGCAGAGGAAAAGGGCTGAAAGGACAGACAGACTGAGCTTTAAGTCCCTACTCTGCCTCTTATCAGCCATGAGTTGTTGGGCAAAATCTTTAACCTGCAAGAGCGTCAGTTTCCTCACTCATAAAATGGGATAATAACATACCTTATAGACTTCCTTTGAGAACCAGTGAGAGAATACAGACTGAGCCCTGGCATGTGATAGGTATTGTAGATATGTCAGCTATTTTAGGATCCAGAAACAGAATTTTGTTCTAATATAGAAAGTAGATAAAACAAAGTGTGCGAGAATAACTTAGTAACTTGCAAAGGCAGCAGAGATTGAATTCAGAACCCTCTGCAGAAAAAAAAAAAAGTATGGTCCTTATTTCATTGAATATCCATGAGGCAGTAAATATTCATCAAGCATAACTGTCTGCTTTACTGTGCAAACTGCTTCAATCCAAAGAACCATGAAAGATGTGCTGAGGAAGCAGGACCTCTTGTATTTGAAATAAGGATTTTGCTTCACAAAGCATTTTCACATACATGTCCTGGGAAATGAGTAGGGGTGAGTGTGTAGTGTTGGGGTCAGAGCACAGGCTAAAGGATCAGACATCTGCCCCCTTCTACCAATGGCACCTTGATCAGGTCATTACTTTTCTTATCTGTACCACGGGGATGATAATATCTAGAGCTGCTTATCTGACTTCAAAAAATAAGATGTGAATTTGGCTCTTGGTTGGTGTTGGTCATCCAGCAGCCACCCTCTTCTTTTTTTTCCAGTAACTAGTTCCAATGTGCACTGATGTGATAGGGCTGCTCTAAAGACTCAGTAAGACCATGTGTGCAATGATCTTAGCCCAGTACCAGGCAAACAGCATAGGACTAGGGCTGGCCGGTTAGCTCAGATGGTTAGAGTGTGGCCCTGTAACACTAAGGTCAAGAGTTCAGTTCCCTGTACTGGCCAGCCACCAAAAGCAAAACAAAAACATAGCACTAAAATGATCAAGACATCATCACCCAGGTTCTGTTTGAGGAGGCTGAAGTTAAATAGCTAGTCAATGGCAGAGGAGGAGCCATATCCTGGGACAATCCAGTATCAAAGCACAGGTTTCATGGTGATTTGGCCGAAACTTTGGTTTGACAGGTAGGAAGACTTGTTAGAGGTCCCAAAGCATGTCAGGAATGCAATGGGTCACAGCATCTGGTCCTTCTGCTCAGCAGTCATTAATCTACAGGCTGCATGTACAAACCTGCTCAAATGCTGCAGACAACTACCTCATCACACCATGAAAGAAATTTAACCACTTGGGCAAAAAAGAGGCTTTGGCCTTCTTGCGATGTTCCCTGGTAATCTTACCTCTTGGTCAATCTAATGTTAGGAGCTGGCTGCCATCTGTACTGTTTTACTGGTTCCTTTGCAATTATTTTGGAATGAAAAACAAACTCAGAATTTAAATTAGAGGATGATTTTTCCTGATACTGAATTCCCTTTCTTTCTATCAAGTCTAAGAAATTAGCTTGAGCCAAAGTAGGCTGTGGGCTCCCATCATCTCCTATCAATTGACTTGGACTTGTATTCACTTTTATTTTGCACCAGAGTCTTTGCAAAGATCAAGCTAAGACTGCAGCCTGCAGTTCAGTGTTGATCAGGAGAGATGAGGGGGGTAAATGCACATGGATAAAACCAGACAGGTGGGAAGAGCATTGTTTTGAAGCTGATGGGGTTGCTCTTTGAATAAATTCAAGATGGAGAAGGTGCCGTCTGGAAGGGAAGGGTGTGGCTTTAATAAATGAAGTGCCTCTTACAAAGCCCTCATCCACTGCCTGCCTACAACCAAGAGAGTGGGGATGAATTCTTGCCTTTTAGTATTTGGCGACTTCTAAGCATATTGAAAAAGAGTAAGGGAACGTGAAGCAGTGCAGATTTCAGAAGAGGCTAAATTTAAAGCCCTGGGATGCTTTTCTATACTCATGGAGATGGGACTTGCAAAGCTCTCCTCCTTTCAGCTTCAGGATCACATGAAAGATGCTGGGTTGCTATACACAGTGTACATTAGCCCATTAATTAGAATTTTGCCCAGGCTGAAGAATTTTGCTAATCTGCATATTTTGACTTTTTGCCACATACATTCTTGTCGTGTTCCCATCTCTCCTGAATCTGCACATAATCAACCCATTTCTCCAGTTGCTTGGAAGAGCTCTCTGTGCAGTTTAAATGTTACTCATAAGAAACATGAGCTTGGAACCTGAAGGCAGCAGGCTGTACTTATGGAAATGGCAGGGTGAAAAGACAGACCTCATTTGAATTGCGTAGTATTGATCACTGAAAAAATTAGGTGCTGTGAACAAAGTCTTTTGAACTTACCTGCCTCTCGGTCCCTGATACAGTAGTCTGGAGAATTCTCAAAATACACGAGGTCATTTTTCGTTGGCTTCTTAAACCTCTTGTTAGCCACAGTGAAACCGGTGCCATCCTGGTTCATGACCACCTGGATGGCCCCATTGTACTTCCTCCAGAGATAGTCGCCCGTTTTTCTGAAGTCAGCCATGGCCAGCCAGCATGTCCTCAGAGTACATGAGCCACTCACACCATGACACTTGCACTCTTGTTTCAAGAACCGCTTTACAGCCTGCCGGAAAAGATGGGGGAAAGTTCGGTGAGGGTGGCCTCAAGCCTGTGGCATGTACTACAACTTTCCTTACTGCCGAGCGATCAGGTAGTGACTCTGAGGACACTGGATCCTGGGGCCAATGACAGGGAGATGCTGGAGCATCACCTGTCACTTGCTGGTCACTTCAGTCACACTGTGCTGACTGTAGCAGGCAGGGGTGGTGGGTGGAGAGTGGAGGGGTAGTGCGTAACTGTGAACCCCACTGGCTGTCGGTATAACAAAACCCTCACTATTTACTAGGGTGCATGATCACTTAGAAGAGTGAGGGAATGAATTAGAGAATGTTCTAAATAAATATAGCTTTATTATGTTAAAAATGTACACTCTTAGTCAAATTCAACTAACAGTTACTGCTAAGTCTGCATCTCTCAATAAACCAATAATAGTAATTGTTACTATTTATGGAGTGCTTTCTATGTCCCAGGCACTGTACTAATTCTTTATACAGTCCATCTTAATGACCTTCATTTTCACAAGAATCCTATATAATTGTATTTATTTTGCAGATGATCAAGGAGCAAGACTTAGAGAGGTTAAAGCACTCGCCCAGAGGATGTGGTGAAAAGGGAAACTCTTCTACACTGTTGATGGGACTGTAAATTGGTGCAGCCATTATGGAAAACAGTATGGAGGTTTCTCAAACAACTACAGATAGAGCTACTGTATGACCCAGCAATCCCACTACTGGGTGTATACCCAAAGGAATGGAAATCATCATGTCAAAGGGATACCTACACTCCCATGTTTATCACAGCTCTATTCACAATAGCCAAGATATGGAACCAACCTAAATGTCCACTGACAGATGACTGGATAAAGAAAATGTGATACATATACAAAAAGGAATACTACTCAGCCATAAAGAAAGAATAAAATTCTACCACTTGTAGCAACGTGGATTAGCTTAGAGAAAATTATGCTAAGTGAAATAAACCAGACAGAAAGAGAAACACCACATAGTCTCATTCATATGTGGGAAATAAGAAAATAAAGAACAAAACAAGCAAGCAAACAAACAAAAACAAATACATAATTATAAGTTGAACTGTTAAAAGGAGAAAGAAGAACTATGGTTACCAGAAGCAGGAAAGAGGAGTAGGAAGGAGGGATAATGAAGGCTGATGAATGCACACAAAAGTACAGCGAGACAGGAAAAGTAAGCCCTATCAGTATACAGTCAACCCAGAAATCTATAATCAATAATATTTTACTGCATGTAACCAAATGACTAGAAGAGAGGAGATCAAATGTGCACATCACAAAGAAATGATTAAGTTTTGCAGTGATGAATAGGTTAATTACCCTGAATAGATCAACACACATGGTATACATATATTGAAATATAACTATGTACTCTGTAAATATGTACAATCAATATGTTTCAATTAAAAAAAAATTAAGCACTTGTCCAAAGTTACACATCCAGTGAAGGACAGAGCTAAGCTGCACTGAAAAGTCAATTAGTGACGCTGAGCCCGACATTAAATTAGGGAGATTATTCTTCGACACTGGCCAACTGATTCAGCTTACATGATGGGCTGAGACTGCTCTGTTCATTCTTAGGAACCAAAGGAAACTGGGACAAGACCATCTTGGCTGGCTCCCAACACAAAGATCCCTCTTCCATGGGTGTGAGGCCTGTGGACAGGGGAGGGGACAGGCAGGTCCCGGAACTGTCCAAGGAAGTTCCCGCTTTGGTCTCAGGATTAGCCAGCAGACCTGCACCATCCTTCCCTGGCCAGTTTCTCTGTGGGTTGCCTCGGGGAAGAGAGTTATTAGGGCTCGTGGCCCTCACAAGAACCCTGAGCTACTTCCCATTTTACAGATGAGGAAACCAGGGGTCAGGGAGGCAGGGTGACCTGGCCAAATTCCAGGCCAGGATGTGCAATGGCTAGATGCAAACTCAGACTGTGAAGTCTTTCCAACTCACAGTAGATACGTGCAAATAAATGGATTTCTTCAAAATGTTTTCTAAGAGCATGTTGTCTGACTAAAAACCTCCCCTTGTTCCTTTTCTTCATATGATTCGCTGCTTGAACACCTGTCATGTTTTTCTGCCCTAACAATTAGCACTAACCTCTTGTTCAGTTCATCAGTTTCCCCAATTATTGTAATACTAAAAAGGCTTTTAATATTTTACTGATGATTAGGGGCTGCTTCCATCAGACACCTAAAGCAGTGTGTGGAAAAGAAAGGTTGTTGAGGAGGCCACCAGCCTTGCAGATCTCACAACACTGCAGCTCTGGTCCTCATCTCAGTAACAGAACAAAGGAGAAGCCAGGCTGCTGAGGGCCTCCATCCTCACCATTTGTGTGCCCAGGACAGAGGGTATCTGGGGTGAGTGCATAGGCAGTGGGGACAGTAAATCCCCTTAATGGCATCCTCCAAAGTGGCACTCTGAATGAAATTCTTAGGGTAACTATTTCTAAGAACCTGGAGGTAGGACTTTCAGCCCTGCTTTGCCCCCTCCCTGAGATTCTGACATACTTGACCTGGGTGTGGGCTGTGCGTAGGCAGCTGAGCACACAGCCCAGGTGGAGCTCCCTGTAACTCACATGCCCACCACTCTCCAGCCCATCCCCAAACACACACACCCACACACCCACACACACACACACAAACTCTCTCTCTCTCTCTCTCTCTCTCTCTCCCTCTCCCTCTCCCTCCAGGCTGCCTCTCCCCAGTGACCTCACCCCAGGTAATTCTGTTCTGGTGGTCGACCTGGTTTTGCCTCTTCAACAGATTCAGTTTCTGACCAAGGCTAGAGTAGAACCAGGTGTGCAGCGATGTTCTTCATTCCAGAAAGTCAGTCCCAATTTATTTACGTGCCTGGAAATGTGTCAAAAGCATTCAAGAGCTGAAGTAGTGACTATAGCCGAGACCTCATGGTGGTCCTACGGGGTGTTCAGTAATGTGAGTTCATGCACATTCTTCCCTGGTTGGTACCCAGAGGTTGTTTCCCACTCTGCCCCTCATAGCAAACTGGGCCCTGTTACATTTGAAGTCTGTCCTCTTCTGCATGAGCCAGCCTTGGAGGGCAAGGACAAAGAAACAAGCAGTAACTGTTGGGCATAACTTTGCGCGCATGCGCCCTGGTGCACAAGGGCGCCAGTTCATGCGCTCCGCGGCCACCATTTCACTAGCGCTCAACGGCACGTAGCTGCCAGCCTCGCCCTTCCGGGTCCCAGTGATTCAGCAACTTTAGTTCCGTATTCGCGTAAAGCCTCCCCACCACCTCACCCTATCCTTTTAAGCCCTTCTTATTGGCTCTTTGCTTGATCTCTCATATCAAAACCCGCCCTGCCCTTTTTCCCTATATAAACTGTGCCACCCTGCAAATAAACGGAGTTCCGGCTTTGACCACTCTCCTGGCTCAGTGGTGTTCTTTCTCGGCCCCCGGGGAGGAAGATCCTGGGGGGGAAGGGCCGTGCCAGCGACACTCATCATCCCGCTCAGCCCCACAAGGGACCCCCGGCTGGACCGGGGTCTCTTCCCACTCGCGAGGCTTCTTCTAAAACATAAAAATCAAAGAAATGCATTCATTTTTAATCAAGGCTCTAAGAATATGTCTTAAATTAGCATCACGAAAATGTCATTAGGACAAAAATAGTTTGCATTGCCCACAAAAGACCCCATTTTCAGTAATGTGCATCAAGTGTGTCATCTCTAATAAGACTTTGCCCTTGCTTGGCTTTTTTTTTTTTTTTTTAAAGATGACCGGTAAGGGGATCT